>NC_056751.1:520820455-520902955 GCF_019279795.1 Protopterus annectens | reverse complement strand
CCTCTGCAGCTGCAGTAATTTAGAGATAAAGTAGACAAAGGATTATTAGAGAAATGAATTGCTAGCATTGTGCTTGATTTAGCTGTAGTATCTTGAATGTAACATAACAAGTATCTAACTGAAAGTAACCAAGGCCATGTTGTTTTCCTCAGGAAGTTTCACATAAAAATTGTTTAAATCAGCAGAAATTCATGGGAAAGATGGTCAGCAGATGATGATGAAAAGGTGGTAATCTGTTACGTCAGCATGGTAGGACAGGATTAAATTGATAACCTATAAAAATGAATGTGTTTCCTGTTTCTGGTTAGACAAACTCTGTATTAGCACGTTTTTGTCTCCTTGCTGCAAGATTAAAGTGCCTTAACCTGAACCTACCATGTTTTGATCATTTTTAAAGTATATTTTTCATTTGACAGATTGGTCCTTCGGACCGGAAACGTATCTCTCGCTCTAAGCCTAGGTCAGAATTGGGCCCTGTGGCATGTATCCATATGGAGAAGAGGTCAAATCGGCTCTTCTGTTTTGAAAGACCTCCGACTGAATTGTCGTTCGAAAGAGGCCAGCCACTGTTTCTGATCTGGGATTGGAGGACGAGTCAACGATCCGGTGGATCAACTCATGGACGGTCAGGTAAGGAGGAATTACCTTATTTCTGTTTTAAGATCAGGGACTAAGTACAGAACTGTTTTTTGTCAGGTAAATTTGCGTATGCAGATCAGGGACAGAAAAAGGGGTTACTGTTGTTTGTCATAGTTCAGGGAAATAGAATAGGTAGACAGTTATTCTAGATAAACTGTGAAGAGGTATAGATTTGTGGTACCACGTGATAGAAAGGGTTACGTAACAATTTACAGCTTAGCTAAGACACCAATGGGAAATCAGTGCACAAAAAGTTCCCGGGACACGCCCCTAACTGAAGACGCAAAGTATATGCAATTACAGAGTGCCGATAATGTTAAATATTAATGGGTCGATAAGTATAAATGCGAGGGTAATTTAGATAAACTTGCACTTATGAAACTTGTAAAACAGTTAAAAATAGACGCAAAAGGTCAATTAAAAAAGCAGCGACAATTAGGAGTCCCTTAGGCGCATAGGTGGCTTGAGGAAGCAAACCGTAGGGAACAGAGAATTAAAAATTCAAAGACAATGTTCTTAGACAAAGAAGACAATAACTTAGTAATAGTGACGGCCCCTCTTTCGCCCCCTCAACTTCCGTTACCAGAATATGAAGCAAGTGGACGAGCTGATCCACCTCCGCTATACCCAGCTGTCCCTGCAAAAGCACAGCCGTTTGTCAGGGATCCTATCGAGACTAGGTCTCAAACACGCGACTTGAGGAGGGAGATTGAATTAAATGAATTAAACAGAGCATCACAGACTATGAGTGAAGAGGAGATATGTCCGCTCATAGAAGTACCGAATCCTCAGGCAGGACAGGCAGGACAGGATCCGACTCTTTTGGTTTATAGATCATGGACACCGGAAGATATCTGGAAAGCCATGGAAGGTATTCCCCACCCAAAAGTGAATTTTAGAAAATTTTTAGAAGACTTACAGAGTATGAGATTAAGTTACCATTTAAATGGAGAGGAAGTAGAAAAAGTAGTTAGATAAACTGTGGGTCCAGATTGACACATGATCAGTGGCGACTGGAATCCTTGTGATGCACAACTTAGACGACTCCCACATACTAATGCAGAACTGGATGGCAGAGTGAAAGGTCTGACAGACCGAATCTCTGAAAAGTGGAAGCCTAGGGCTGATTGGACTTGCATTAATCAATGCATTCAACAGGAAGGTGAAACAGTTGATAGATATTATGCTAGACTGTTAGAGTGTTTTAATAATCACTGCGGAATGCAGATACCAGAAAACCAGACACATGATTCCTCATATGAACAACAGTTAAAGAACGCATTCTTGAAGGGTAGTATAACTCCCATTAGTAGCTTTATTACGAAGCATATGGTAGATCATCAAATGAGTAGATTACAGCTATTACTTGAATATGCTAGACATGCAGAAAGACACTTTAATAGTAAAAAGAAAAAGAAAACTCAAGTATTTTCGGCAGAAGATGGGTCAGAAGTATTTGTAGTACAAACTGGGAAAAAGGGTAAGAAAAATACCCAGGGAAATAAACAATCAGACAAATGATCAGAAGATTTCGAGGAAAGAAAGAAAAAGGGTGAATGTTTTAAGTGCGGGAAAAAAGGACATTTAGCGAGGGATTGCAGGCTAAACAAGAAGGCAACTACAGAAAATAAGGAGGATGAGGAAGGACTATATGATAGTCAGGAATCATTGGAAGAGAGTGAGCAGGGAAAGGTAAGTGAAAATGTGATAGCAGGAGCAGAGGATGTGACACAAGGGGTAGAGGATGTATCTGAATACACAGACATAGAAGAAAATTAAATTTTAGACCTAGCTCTTTTGAGCTTAGAGCTTTACTTAGCAGACACAAAACCGGAAGTGACGCTTCTGGTAGAGGGGAGGGAAGTTTCATTTTTGTGTGACTCAGGGGCCTCGCGGACCCTGATACACCCTTCCAAGCTACCGGAAGATACAGAATCACCAGATTATATACTAGTGAAAGCAGCCAATGGACAGCTGTATCGGGAGCCACTCTCTCATGACATAACAATAACAGACCCCATTTCAGGGATGACTCAGAAAAGTAAAATTGTAGTTTCTGCAAAATGCCCAGTAAATCTTTTGGGTAGAGACTTGATGCAGATATTTGGCATAGCCATAGTTCCAACCATGCAGGGTATGGAAGCACAGTGACAAATGGACACCTTTGTAGTGCGACCGGAGGGTGAAATGTATTATTGGTACAGCCAGGACTTGGTTACGACTGGTCCAGGGGCAGTAACCGAAGAACTGATGAACGTAGCCATCAGCAAGTTCCCCTCCCTCGACATTGACAAACAGCATTTGTTGCATTGTACTCTATATTACTGTAATAGACCCGGACCTGATAAAGATTATGAACAAGAATTGTTTCAGAACCATGCAAACAGGCTAGTATTGCGAAACTTGTACTGGGATGCAGAAGGGAACAGTGTAGCAAGCTGTTAATTGCCGCAGGAATTTTTAGCACTTTACAAATCGAATCGACTGCCACATGTTGGTTTAACTAAGAACAAAACTTTAAAATGGGCAGACTTAGGTGAAAAAGTCACAAGGTGGGAGAAGCAGACAGAATTAGAGCTCTCCGAACAAGGAGTACAGAAACAAAAATTGAATTGGATTACACAGACACACCCAGCTGTACACTCACAGGCTAGTGAGAATAGCTGAGTATTACTCTTATTGGAAGAAGAGGAAAAAGCCTTGCGAGACATACCAGATATTCTCTGATCAGCAGGGAAATCAGATGTAGGACTTATACGAACAGCAGGACCAGTTACCATAATGCCAAAGTCAGCATTTAGACCCCAGAAAAGACAGTATCCCTTGAGAAAGGATGCAGAGGTAGGAATCAAGCCTATCATAGCAGCCTTACTTAAGGAAGGAGTCTTAATAGAATCTCCTGATTCATCATGTAATACACCTTTATTTCCTGTCAAGAAAGCAAACGGGGAATGGCGTATGGTCCAAGACTTCCAAGCTGTAAATAATGCAGTTATACCCAGGGCACCAACATTGCCAGATCCACACACCTTACTGAATGATTTAAAGCCAGAACAAAGATATTTTTCAGTGGTAAACATTAGCAATGCATTTTTCTCAATACCGATATACCCTGACAGCCAATATTGGTTTGCATTTACATTTCGGGGAAAGCGGTACACATATACTAGATTACCACAGGGATATTGTGAAAGTCCAACAATATTTGCACAGGAAATGGCAAGCAACCTGGCGGGATTTATCCCACCGAAAGGTAGTCAGATTCTACTTTATGTAGATGACATTCTGCTGGCAACCCCCACCCAGCAAGAATGCAAGGAGGACGCGATAGCTTTATTACAATTTCTAGCTACTCAAGGTCACAAAATAAACAAAGACAAGTTACAGCTTTGGAGAAAACAAGTTAAGTACTTGGGATATGTAATATCCAAAGAAGGAAGAATATTAGATGAAGACAGAAAAACAGCAATTTTGCAAACACCTAGACCAACTACCAAGAAGGAAATGATGTCCTTCCTGAGAACTACTAATTTTTGTCGGAGTTGGATACCGAGCTATGCTTTGGAGTCTGCTCCACTGGCTGATTTAATATTTAAGAAGCCAATGGCAGCACAAGATTTATTACAATGGACACCTGAAGCAGAAGCAGCTTTCTGTAAGCTGAAACAATTGATAGCATCATCCTTAGTTCTAGGATTACCAAACTATCACAAGCAGTTTATCCAAACTGCAGATTGTAAGCAAGGTTATATAACATCAGTACTGACACAGCAACATGGGGACAAACAACGCCCCATAGCTTACTATTCATCACAGTTAGACCCAGTGGCCTGATCCTTGCCCCACTGTGTACAAGCAGTAATTGCAGCTGCAATGGCAGTGCAGGCTTCAGCCTCAGTAGTGTTATTCCAACATCTCATATTGAGAGTGCCTCATGTAGTCGCAATTATTTTACTGCAAGAAAAAGTAGCATATCTTTCTCCAGCTAGGCATCTTTCCTGTATGACCATACTGTTGAGCCAACCTCATATGACAATTGAACTATGCACAACTTTGAATCTGTCAACTTTGCTTCCAACCCTGCAGATGGCAAACCACACTGCTGCCTGCAGGAGATTGAACAAAAGACATTACCTAGACAAGACCTTACGGATGTTCCCTTGGATGATGCCGAGGTGACATGCTATGTGGACGGCTCATGCAGGAGGGGTCCTATAGGACAGAACCTAGTGGGGTATGCAGTCGTTTCTGATACTGAAACTTTAGAAGCAAAATCTTTACCACACAACTTATCTGCACAAGCAGCAGAATCGATTGCCTTAACAAGGGCATATACCCTAGCAAAAGGTAAGAAAGTGAACATGTATACTGACAGTCAGTATGCTTTTTCTACTGTACATGTTTTTGCGCAACAGTGGAAAAATAGAGGAATGATAACATCTATTGGTAAACCGATCAGTCATGCGCAATTTATTTTAGACTTGTTAGATTCAATTCAGTTACCTAAAAAAGTAGCTATTTGCAAATGCGTAGCTCATACGAAACAACAGCATAGAATTTCAAAAGGTAATGCATGGGCTGATACAGCTGCAAAGCAGGCAGCCTCAGCCACAGAAACTTTTCTTTTGAGTGAGGAATTACAACCCTCAGAGACTTTAGATTTAGAAATGTTAAAAACAATGCAGACACTTACTACAAATATTGAGAAACAAAAGTGGATAAAACGAGGAGCAATCCTTGAAAAGGGACTGTACATCTCCAAGGAAAAGAAACCAATTTTGCCATCTAATTTGTTTAGATATGCAGCGTTGTTGAGCCATGGGCAGAGCCATGTTTCAACAGGCGGGATGGTACAGTTAGTGAATCGGGTGTTTACAACCTATAGATTTACAAATTATACAAAAAATTTTTGTGCAGCATGCCATGTTTGCAACAAGCATCATGCACAAGGGGCGTTGAAGCCTAAGCAAGGGAATTTTCCTACACCACCATATCTGTTCCATACTATTTGTATGGATTTCATAGAATTGAATAAATGTGAAAATAAGAAGTATTGCCTTGTTATTATAGACATGTTTTCCAAATGGGTAGAAGCATTTCCAACTAAAAATCCAGATGCAGCTACTGTTGCAAAGGTCCTCATTAAAGAAATTAGACCCAGATTTGGTATACCAGAAAAGATTTATAGTGATAACGGGACACATTTTGTGAACCAAACAATTCAACAACTCAGCCGTTATTTTGGGATATCGTTAAAGAACCACTGTGTGGATCACCCCCAATCTGCAGGGCTAGTAGAGAGGCATAATGGGGTATTGAAGAACAAACTTAGGAAGTTGATAGCGGAGACACAGAAAAACTGGATGCACTGTTTGCCTTTAGCACTGTTGAGTATGAGAACTGTTCCAAATGTGAAGGGATTAACTCCTTTTGAAACTTTGTTTGGGAGGGCATATTATACACCTCAGTGGAAACCTCTCATGTCTACAAAGCAGGAGGCTGACAGTTCACTTGCAGGATATATGAGGCGATTTTTGAATAACAAACTTTTGCAGTTAAATTCTGTTTCAGATAAAGAGCAACCGAAATCGGAAGCACCAGTAGCCCCAGGCACCTGGGTCTGGGTGAAGATTGTGAAGCGGAAAAATTGGAGTTCTCCGAAGTGGGAAGGTCCATACCAAGTACTACTGTCGACACCCACTGCAGTCAAGATCACAGAGCGAGCTTCCTGGATTCATTTGAGGCACTGTAAACTGATTAAAAACTTTGAACTGGACAAAAACTTTGTTACTGTTGCACAACAAGAACAAAATGGCCAGGTACAGAGTGAGTAGAGACATTGAGCAACCTCAGAAAACGTGTATGATTGTTTTTATTGCAATATTAATCACACTGTTCTTTTTGTTTTGGCCATTTCTTTTTCCTGCCACAAAGGTTGAACTGATTAGACGTAATGAACCAAGCATAGACTGGCATCCGAACTTTAACACTTATCAGGCAATTACACATGTGTACGCAGAGACTTTTAATGTTTTGAACTGCTGGGTCTGTACGGCCATACTAACAGCATACGGGGGTTTGTTAATGACTGCTATCCCCCTAGGGGTCAATGAGACCTGGGAAAATCTGGTTTTTGACACAGTCGCTATTAAAGCACAAGATAAGGTAGCACTGTGTTTGCCTGTGACACAAAAAGGAATTGTATGTTTCTATAAAAATGATACCATCCAAGTTGGATGGAGTAAATGCAACATTACAGTACAGTATAAATGTTATAGAAAACCAAATGATTTCAGTGGATCTTGTAGTACAGATTATGACTCATTTTTGAAATCTATGCATAAGACTCTTGATCAGGTACAACACAATCCTGTACTTTTCAAATAGTTATCAGTAATAGATAGGAAAATGTTTCATGCAGGGCAGTCATTTCGTAACAAAGTGATAACTAAGGTAGAAGACTGTTATTTTGTATGTGGTAAAAAGGCATATAAATGGTTACCTGAGAATTGGTCTGGCAGTTGTTTTTTGGGGTACCTGGTTCTGGCCATCTGACACACTGCAGCTTTACCTCAGGGGAGTATTCGAAATACTCGAGACATAACCAAAAAGACTGTTAAGAAACCTGAGAATCCAGTGGGACGAATCAAAGCAGGGTGGAAAGACCATCGTAATGTGGGAACAAAAATTGTGCACATGGACTTGAGTGATGCCTTTATAACCTGGGCAGGTATATCACCCATGTATGGTGGAGTAAAACCAATATTGGAGCTGCGAAAACTGTCCAAACTTCTCAAAATAATGAGTAATGCATCTTTTTCTGCCCTTGAACTGATAACTGATGAACTGAATGCCATGAGAACTGTAGTGCTCCAAAACCGAATGGCTGTTGACTTCACCCTAGCGGCGAGAGGTGGAACTTGTGCTTTAATCAAAGAAGAATGCTGTGCGTTCATTCCTGACCATCAGCATGAGATTAACGACCATCTCGATGTAATTCAGCAAGTGTCGGCCATGACCAAACCAGGCCCAAACCCTCTGACAGAGTTTTTCCAGAATGCCTTCAGGGGGTGGGGCTCCATTTTTATGAACATATTGATTGCTATTGGGGTAGGATTACTCCTAATAGGAGTTTGTATTTGTTGCGGAATCTCCTGCATGAAGAGATTAATTAAAGAATTCATAGATATATCCGTATCTGAGACTATGTATCAAAGTACTGAATTTGAAGAGCTGCTAGAATGCGAAACACTTTCATAAAAGTTTAAACTGAATGACTTTCTTAACTGCAAATCTTGAATGGAAGAGGTTAGGGAAAGAAGCAAGCTGTTTATTCTTTTTTGAAAATAGAATAAAAAGTATTAACAGGAGGGAAATGTTAGAAAAATATGTATTAATGTGTGTATGCTTAATGCCAAATTAATAATCAAGTGTTTTTAATTTGCTTTTCATTCTATTTTTCATGCACTGTGTTATATACAAATTGAGTTTCATATGGGACTGAAAAAGATGCTTTTTGGAAGCTGCAGCATGCTTTCTGAAACTTGCAAGTTGCCCTCTGGCCTAGTAACTGCTAGCACAGCAATATTCTTGTTTATGCCTTGTGGAAATGTACTTGAGAAGCAGGTGTTTATCTGCTAGGTCAGAAGTAAATGAATGAACAATGCCTTATATTATAAATGTAATGATTCTAGACGAACAGCCTTGTCCAGAGGATGGGAACCTCTGCAGCTGCAGTAATTTAGAGATACAGTAGACAAAAGATTATTAGAGAAATGAACTGCTAGCATTGTGCTTGATTTAGCTGTAGTATCTTGAATGTAACATAACAAGTATCTAACTGAAAGTAACCAAGGCCATGTTGTTTTCCTCAGGAAGTTTCACATAAAAATTGTTTAAATCAGCAGAAATTAATGGGAAAGATGGTCAGCAGATGATGATGAAAAGGTAGTAATCTGTTACGTCAGCATGGTAGGACAGGATTAAATTGATAACCTATAAAAATGAATGTATTTCCTTTTTCTGGTTAGACAAACTCTGTATTAGCACGTTTTTGTCTCCTTGCTGCAAGATTAAAGTGCCTTAACCTGAACCTATTGTGTTTTGATCAATTTTAAAGTTTATTTTTCCTTTGACATAGGCTAATGACCACAAGGGCCTTTTAAAGCCTAGCCATGCATCACAAATCTCTGACAAGTTGTGATACCCTTGATATATATATATATATATATAAGCAGGGGTTTGGGAGATGAAACATTTACAAGCAGGAGCCTGGGAGATAAACCATTTACAGGTTGCCTGTGTCCATTAGAGACATAGGTGCCAAACCAGGAATGAATTTCCTGTTCCCCATCCAATTGCCCAAGTTGCAGTTGAATTGGGTTAGGGAGGAACATTTCTTTACATGGATGGTGAGCCTGTTCCATAGAGATGTTAGTCTCTGGGATATATACCTGTCTCTCCACCAGGACCTATTTATATCACAGGCAAGGTTTAAGTCTTTAGAATGGGTAATTACGGTACTGTTTGTTTTGTGGATATGCAGAATGTCCATCAGAGTGGGGTCTGATAATGCCCTGCATGCCAGGCACAGATTTCCCCTGAAAAGCCTGTAGGAGTCAGAAGACAGGGATAGGGCCTTGAGGAGTTCTGTAGAGGATATTTTACTTATGCTCTTTATTCTTTTAGTGTGGAACCTCTGTGGATGTTCCAGTTGTTGGATATGCCTGTTTAGCTACATACCAAAGGGGCACTGTACTCAATAATAGGTCTGATGAATGCTGAATAATGTGGAATGATGACTTCCTAGGACTTAGATGTCATGATCACACACATCATCCAATGCCAGTCCAGCCCTCACTCCCATTCTGGCCCATGCATACTATCCAGATTACATTTTCTTCCATTTCTCACATTTTGTCCAACTTTTCATTTTTTTCCTACATGTATTCATTCAGCACTAACTTGGCAACATTGCACTATGATAACTATAGAGGAAATAATGGCATTAAGCTGTGACCCTGGGGTCTGCTAAGCCAAAGAAGCCATGGGGTGGTCCAAGATGCTCTGAGGTGCATATGAGAATTAAATCTTTTTCTTACAATGTTGGTCTGAAAAAAATCCTGAATAAGGAAAGAAATTATGGTCTGGATTCCATAAAGTTCACAGATTTGGGGGCATTACGCTGATATCAGAGCTAACTTGTGGACCTGTTGAAATATATAAATGTACCACAATAATCTCACAACAGCTTAGTGCACAAGGTAGGATTGCAGTAGCAATGGCACACTAAACAAATCCACAAGTAATACATAAGCAATGAGAAATTGTTGACAAAGCATGTAACAAAGTTACAGAAAGATTATCACAATTCAAGCATCCTGACAGTTATACAGGCATACATATAACATAATATGTCCAGTAAGGTTAAGGACAGCTATGGAATATAACTGACTCTACTATGATACAAAAAAAATAAAAATAAAAATCACATATCCCAGTGCAAGCTACATGGCATTCATAATGCCTATTTTCAGAAGTTTGTCCAGAAGCATTACAAACAACTATGGATATTTCTGTAATTCATTTGCTAACAAAAATTTGTTACTTCAAAGATCCATGCAGTCTGTAATATATATCATCAGCAAGCTTTACAGTAATCTCAGAGACAACTATGGACACCTCTGTATGTCATGCACTAATAAAATATGCCTTCTTGCACTTATAGATTCAGATGGAATCCATACAATTTTTAATAAAAAGATTAAAGGTGAAGGGCAATCATGGCCACATTGCCTCAGCTAACATTTGCTAACAATGGTTTCAATACTTGTGTGGGCAACATAAGTAATGCATACACCTGAGGAAAGTGAGAGATAGAAAACAGCATGTTGGATATGGGCGATGAAGAGGCAAAAACAAGAGGGATGTTGGAACAGGAAAATCTGAGGGGAAAGTCAAATGGCATGGGCAGCTTTTTCTTTTTGTTTTGGTGGGAATATGCCCCATTTTTTGAAGAATACCCATAAACACATATCACAACACAAGACAGACAGAGTTTGGAAAAAACGGTAAGGACAGGTAAGTTACACAGACAGTAGACTGCACAATACAGGCAATGGAAAATTATGAAACAGGGAGGAGATGCATACCAGTCATGATGTGATACAAAAAAAACATATCTACCTATGCACTATCATGTTACAACACATTGCAGACTGTGTGGCAGTCCAAACTGGATATGTATGACCAATGTTAGATGTGTGTTGGAGGCTAATATATTAGGATCACAGTACACATTAAATAAATAAATTCATATCCAGGTAGTTTGTCAGCAGTGTAGCTGTAAGCCGATCAACATCACACATGAGCAAATGCATATCAGGCAATGCTAGATAACTCCAGCAGAGGACAGAACCAAACCTACAACCATGCATATGAAAGGCAAACAACCAGGGACAGTGCCAAACAGAATGCAGAAAAACAACAAAATGTTGCTACATAAACAAGCAGGTGTACACAAGCCAAACATGTAATGGAATGCATATATGTTACACGCATGTGCCATGACAAAGGCAACACATAGGTGTAGATGTGTATATATGACTGTCAGTGGCCTAACTGGAATGTACATGAAATCAGGGTCAATACACATACACACACCGATGACATGTAAGGATATTTACAGAAATATAACACTACAGCTTAACAAATATATCAGGTTGTGCACATGGATGTCAACAAAGTACACTAGGTAACACACAATTATAATGAGAACAAGAATGCATCAGAAGCAGTAGCCAGCGACTTGTGTGCAGATATCCTGCATTGTAAAATGGCCATACAGTTGTCACAAGTTCAATGTGTCAACAAACTAACACATGGCAATGGTGAATAATTGCAACAAAGGCAAACATATCTGCAAAATATAATATGAAAATATGAAGGTGGAAGGGAGGTCGACAACCTGGGCCCATATCAGGGAAAAACAGGACAATGTAAGTTGACAAACTACAAATGCATGTGTGCAGTACACAGAGTGCTGTAGAAGCCAAACCAAAATACATTTAACCAAAAGGAAAATGTATGTCACGAGGTCAGAATGTTTGCTGATGTCAGCAGAACCGGGCATGTGAAAAACACACATACACATTAATGTGTAATCATGTAACATCAACATGCATAGGTAAGCAAGCTAATAATTTCAAGCACATACACATATACTGTCATGCAAATGTTGAATAAACAAATCCAGGTATATGTCACCCACTGTGCTCTTTACTGAGCAAAGGACTCTCCTGTGAGCAGCATTAAAGCACAACAGTGGTAAACCACTGGATGCTTGCATATCTAAGGTATAATTGTGTGTCACTATGCATTCGATTATGTGCAGACATGTACAATTGGTTAATGTGTACAGCTAGTTGCAGAAGGTGTGAACTTATGTGAATAAGTAATGGATATGGAAAGAGTGCATATACAGTCCAGTCAATTATATGGCAATCAGTATGTTGACAGCATAAGGCAAGTGGAGCACACAGACAATGCATACAGACTGGAGGGACCAGGCTGATAGGGCTGAAAGACACAAATGACCTTACGTGCTATCTCCCTGAACAAACCATGCATAGCCATGCCATATCCTGAAAGAATGCCTCACCATGTCCCTCATCTATGTATGGAACATATTGATCATAACCTCCAGAATCTCTTCCTGATAATCATTTCTGTTTCTGTCTTGCCATCATCTCCTCCAGGGTACAGGCATGTTGGGTTGTCTGGGTGGGTTCAGCTTCCTCATCATTGTCATCATCATCATCATCATCACCATCTGAAGACTCTAGCAGTGGCCTGGCATGTGCTTGTCATCATCTGATAGGAGAACCTCCATGGATCCCATGCTCTGTCAAGATTAATTCCAAAACATGACAGAAATCAAAAGGAAATGCCTATCATGCAAAACATTTCCATGAAGATCATAGCAGAACGTAATACGAAAATGATGAAAATTTACACAGGGACTGACACACATGCCCATTATGGACAGAAGTACCTTATAAAAGCCTTCTCCTCAATGTCCTGTCTGTAAACAGGACATTATTATTTTTTGAAAACTTGTGCAGGCTTGGAGACATCCACCCAGGTCATTAGCATTGTAAAAATATATGAATGCTGAAATTTAGAGATTGTACTGTTTTCATGTAATGATTCATATAACAGCCACTAAGTATCATTGTTAAAATAAGGAGAAAATGATATGAAATTATTGTGGAAAATAGGCAAGCAATATGACAAACAATTGAGACAGGCAGCATGATAATTGGCTAAACACACATCAATATAATAAATACAACAGTGACAAATATTTATATGTTCAACTCCACAACCCCTGACATATGAGAATGTAATATATGTTGTACATACAGCATTGCATGTGTACAACTGTATGCATTAAACACCTAAAATTACTACCAAACAGTACCCTGCAAAATGCAAACATCCTGATGATGCTGCTGATTATGAACTGTTGCAAAGAAATTTCTATATGCACAAGTCTCAGACAACCGAGGTGCGACACTGCCAGCCCAACTATCCAGAAATTTGTAAACAATCATATGTCATTTGTGAATATTAATATGATTCAAATGCTTGTCTTACAAAATCTAAGAGAACTGTATGTTATGTACTGAGCTTGAAGAATATAACCACAGTCTAGCATACTGGAAAAGAACAGAAATGTATATAAACTATATACCTGTGTAAATGTTATGTTTTAATAGTAGAAGCTGGAACATACAGAGTTAACTTGCAAAACTTCAAGAAAATAAGTTGAAAATTAAAGTGTTTTACAATTGTCTAATCACTCAATAAGCAGACACAATGTCCAGAGCTAAAGGTTTCCCTTCTGTCTTGAAACAGAAATAATAACTAGGATTAAAATGTAAAAGTGTTTAATTGTTTTACGACTTCCAGTTCTGAGCAAACATCTGAGACATATGTGTTTTTCACACAGAAATGTTAAATTATTTTAGTTTCTTTAAGACTGGGAACTGAAGGCAGGTGACAAAGAGTGATGTCATCCAGGCTAACCCAACAGTAATATGTGATATTAATTTAAGAACTCTCTCAGAGACAAGGCATTTTGTATCTCGTCTTAGACCTAGAAACATCCATTCAGCACTTCTGCCTGCATATTGCTCTGTAAGTAAGTCTAAGGTACTGTAATTTCTCTTAGATATAGATAAGAATACAACACACTAAAGATTAGTTTAGTTGTTTTCTGTATTTATTGAAACTGTCCTGCAATGCCGTTTTAAAATATTTCCTTATTCTGAACTCTGTAGTTACTGTGTTGTTTGAATATTGTCTTGTTATTTTATTATTCATTATTAAATATCTTTAAACCTTTTAATTGTGGCTGGTTTGTGTAGAGATATTTAAGCTCAAAGAGTACTTGCATATGTATTTGGTGACACTGTACAGACCACTCCTAAATAGTCTTGGGCTTGGTCACACTTGCCATTTGGATAATAGTAACATTACACAGTAGGACTGATCACCCTTTGTAAGGGCCTTTATAGTAGCTGATAAGTAGTGGTTGGTGGCACCTTATAGCTAGTAAACCTATGCCAGCCTTCCTCAGGAGTGTCTTTGTGTTTGTTAATAAATCAAACCTCAAAGTGTGTGTGTGTGTGTGTGTGTGTGTGTGTGTGTGTGTGTGTGTGTGTGTGTGTGTGTGTGTGTGCGCGCGCGTGCATGTGTGTATGTGTCAGCTACTTCAGCAGGGACACAAAGCACTGGTTGGACAGAGAGGGTGATGGAGGCTTTGGCTTGACCACTCAGCTGAGATCTTAACCCTATAACTGTGCCAGTGAGGAGTCTTACTGGGGATCTGGAGAAAGAGGCAGAAACCAGCCAAAGACTGACTATGATCTCTGTGTGCTGTTAAGGGAAATTGCACTTTACTGTGTGTGTACTTGTCATCCTCCCATTGTATACATCCCTCACTGTTGTCAGTGGTAAGAATTGAGGCTCCTTGATGATTGGGCCAGTGCAGGGGTGTCACACTAGGCTATAACTGTATTTTAACAGAAACACCTAAGGCATTTTAGGTAGTGCAATACCAATGTTGAACTGCATGGTTTGCTGATTATGAACTGTTTTAAAGAAATGTCTGTCTGTACACACAAGTCTCAGTAAACCTAGGATATAACTTTGTTTTAGCAAAAACAGCCAAGGTGTTGTAGGCAGTGCAATATGAATGCTGGACTGCAGGGATTGTCAATTATGAATTGTTGCAAAGAAATGTCTATATGCACAAGTCTCAGTAAACCTAGGCTATAACTGTGTTTTAACAAAAATGCCCAAGGTGTTGTACAAAATGCAATACTTGTGTTGAACTGCAGTGAGCAGTAATTGACACCATTGCAAGGAAATGTCTATCTGTACCAGTCACAGTAAACGTATGCTACAACTGAAGGGCATGCCACACAGTCTGCATATGACAGTGCAAACACTAACACAGCAGACACCCATTCAGTCTATGAATAGAAAGGCCTTGCACAACAGGTCAATCACTAGAAAACACAGCCACACATACAAGTCAGCCAAACCATGAATTATAAGCAGCAATCAAAGCATCAAGACATTTATTTATTTTATTTTTATTTTATTTATTTTACATTTGTTAACTGGGAAAGTCTGACTGGATACATGTCCATTTTCAGCGGAGGCCTGGGGAGAAAAGCTCCAAATGTACAAAAAGAGGATGGTCAATATTCATGGTTACATTAAAATATCTAACTTCTTAAAGTTTCAATAGGAGGTTATATATATATATATATATATATATATATATATATATATATATATATATATATATATATATATATATACATTGTTACATTGACGTTTAAGATCATTGTAGGTTTATAGTATTACATATATACAGCAATAGTAGTATTACATATTTACAGCAATAATAGTAAAGCATCTGAGTGTATAGAATGGCATGATACAATGATAGATGACATGAATGATTACCTGGAGAAAACAAGGTGGATAGTGAGGAAAAAGGTATTTAGTTAAGAGGAGAGTTCCTGGAAATTGGATGTAGAAGGGTTGAATACATATTTGTATAAAAGCTAGGATGATAGGATACACAAGAGGAGGTAGAAACAAGGGATTTAAAAGTTAGTATAGGGAGATAGAAACACAGCATTCTAAAGTTGTGTATAGGAAGATAGGTAGGAATTAGTGACTGTTGTTCTGAAGGTTATAGAGAAGTAGCTATAATTAGGGTGGGTTTAGGTAGAAGGTTTATTCCAAATTGCATCATTTGCCTTCAAGAATTAGATGTAAGTCGAGTTAGCCTGGGTCTAGACATGGACATAGCCAATGCTTGTTTAGGTGCCTCTTTAGGGATGTTTTGAATTGGGGTAAGAAGGCTATAGTGGTAAGATCTGGGGGGAGTGCATTCCATTTCTTACCAGCTGAGTTGGAGAGAAGTGATTCTCCAGCTAAGTTGTTGGCTTTGGCAGATTGAACTTGTATCTTGTTAGATGAGTGGAGAGATGGTAGGTTGCAGTAGGCGGTGATAATATTTTCCAGAATGGGTGTACTGTTAGGTTTGTAGAGGATTTTATGAATAACTATGAGTTGGTTGTACTGGAGTTGATTGGGTAGCTCTAGCCAGTCCAATGTTTGAAGATTTTGACAGTGATGGGTTCTGTATGCTGTGGCTGTGGTGAATCAAGCTATATTGTTGTGGCAGCTAGCTATTTTGTTTAGGTTAGCTTTCCATAGGTTTAGGAAAATGGGAGAGGCATAGAGAAGGGTTTAGAGCAGGTGTGTTCTAGATATGGCTGTTCTGGCCGGTGGTGTTAGAAATTGTTTAATCCTATATAGGGAGCCTAGTTTTTTATTAACTGTTTTGATGGTTTTGTTGATATGAGTCTCAAATGGAAGGTTATTATCTATTATTACACCAAGAGGTTTTGTAGATGGATCTAGAGAGATTATGGTGCCATTATTGGATGAGATTGTAATATTCGGTGATGAGGTTTTTCCGGTACGGGAGAGAAGTAGTAGTTTGGTTTTGTTGGGATTCAATAGGAGACGGTGATTATTGAACCAGATCTCTACTTTGTTGAATGTGCTCTGGGATAGGGATTGTAGGTCTGGGGGGGGTGGTGGCAGAACATATTAGGGTAGAGTCATCTGCATACTGAATACAGGTTGCTTCAGGGATGACTTTGGGTAGGTCATTAATGAATATTGAGAAAAGGAGGGGGCCTAATATGGACCCTTGGGGGACACCAGGGGTAACTGGCAGTAGGGGGGATAGATTGTCTTTCCATAATACTGCTTGTTACCTGCCCTGCAAGTAAGATTGGAACCACTTGATTACTAGGTTGTTAAGGTTGAATGATTTAAGTGTGTCTAGGAGTAGGTCGTGATTGACCATATCAAATGCTTTGGATAGGTCGAGAAAGAGGGCAGAGGAGAGTTTGTTGTGATTACGGTTCTGATTTATTGTGTGAGAGAAGGAGAGAAGTGCTGTTGTGGTACTATGGGCAGGTCTGAATCCGTGCTGGGATGGGGCTAGGAGATTGTTCTGAATAAGGTGAGTTAGAATTTGTTTATGTATACATTTTTCCATTATTTTGGCTAAGGGAGATAGAATGGCTTTAGGCCTGTAGTTTGTGAGTTCTGTGGAGTTACCCCCTTTGTGAAGTGGTATAATGTGGGAGATTTTCCAGATGGAGGGGACATAAGATTCATGGAGAGTACGGTTGATTAAGATGGAGATAGGGTATGATATTTCATTTGCGGCCTTTTGTAGGAATTCAGCAGGGAGTAAGTCTGCTGCTAGTGTGGTGGGTTTGAGTTTCTTAAGTAGGGATTTAGTATAGTCTTTGGGGATTGGATCATATTTGAATGGGGATACATTATCCGGTGGGACTGAGGTGGTGTTTGCTGAGTTGGGAGGTAGGTTATTAGCTAGGGATTGCACTGTTTCTGTAAAGAAAGTATTGAAGGCCTCTGTTATACTTTCAGGGGTTAGATGTAATGTAGATGAAGGGATGGGGGTAGTGGATTTACCTGGATGGAGTAGTTTATTGAGACCTGACCGGAACTTTTGTGGCTGGTTTTGGTGCTTTTTTTGTAAGCTGAAATAGTAGGTTTGTTTATATAGCTTAATTGATTTTTTTAGCTTCGTTTCTCAATTGTTTGTACTTAATATGCTCTTGACTGGATTTGGTGGATTTCCAGGAGGTCCATGCTGTCTCCCTAGCGGTTAGCTTTTGTTTAGTAACTTTGGTTAGCCATGGAGCTATTTTGGTTTTGGTTCTGATCCTTCTTATGGGAGCATGCCTGTCTAAGATGGATAAGAAGTTAGTATTAAAGTGTGAGACTGCTTCATCTAGGGAAGTAGCTTTAGGTTGGACCAATTGCAAGATTTAAATTCGGTCTGGAAATTGTTGAGGTTAAAGTTTTTTGTGTTTCTAATGGTTTTAGGGGTGATTTGCTGAGGCATGTCATTCCTTTTTCTTATTATATATGTTAGGAAGTGGTCACTCATGTTCTCAGGTAGGTTGCCTGATGTATATAACTGAGGTTTGTTGTTTATAAGTATCCAATTTAGGGTGTTTTCTTTATTGTTGGGCTTATTGATTCTGGTGGGGGAGTTTATAATTTGGGAGAAGCCAATTAAGTTAATGTGGGTGGATGAGGTTTTTGATGAACAGGTTTTCCAATCGATATTGAAGTCTCCTAGAATAATAGTTTCTTGGGGGTGTGTAGTGGATAGCCATTGGAGGGTACTTTCCAAGGTCACTATATTGTCACCTGGGGGCATGTAGATACATGCTATGTTGATAGATTGTTTGTTAAGCTGGACCTTTATTAAGAGTGTTTCTGAGGTGCTAGTTATTAGGCTTTGTGGGATGGTGGTGGTGGACCCCTGTAAGTTTATTTTATACAAAATGGCTACTCCACCACCTTTCCTACCCTGCCAGTCAAGTCTTAAAATATTGGAGGTGGGGGGAGTATTATCTCGTTGTCAGGGGTGGTGGGTTTGAGCCAGGTTTTGGTAAGACGTAATAGGTCAGGAGAGTGCATGTCCATAATGGCATGTATATAGTGAATCTTATTATTCATGCTTCTGATGTTTAGGTGACAGATTAGTAGTGAATTAGGGGCATTATATGTGCTCCATAGACTGGTGACAGTAATATTTGTGGAGCTTGCGGTTTCTGGTAGGGATGGGCCTGGGTTTGGGTGGATATCACCATCTGCTATGAGGGTTGGTTTAGACTTCCTTACTAGTTTCTGGATTTTTAGTTGGAGTAGGTCATAGTATCTAGTCCTAGTTTTTATGTAGGTGGCTCTAAGGAAATTAAGAGGTGTTGGGGTAGTACAGTTGGGGTAAAGGTATGATTGAAATGGTGTGGAATAATGGGGGTGGAAGTTAGCAGTGGTACAGGATGTGGGATAATGAGGGATAGGTAGATAGTAGTACTCATAGGAGGTGAGGAGATAAAGAGTGATAAGTGGTGGTATGATGTATAAGATCAGTCTAGGTTTTGGATATATGGTGGGAGTTAGTGGAGACTTTGTGGGGTACATGCTGTAGGTGTTTTGGGAGTGTGTGTGGGAGGATGCAAGAGAGTGAGGTATGGTGGAGTTGTGGGTGGGGAATGTGGGCTGGGTGTACAGTTAGAGTGTGTTAGGTTGGTTAGTTGTGATGTGTAGGAGTGGGGTGTAGGAGGGGGTGTAGTTTGGTAAGTATAAATCTAGTGGTACTGGGGGCGGTTGGGAATTGGGGGCAGGGTAGTGGAGCAGAGTGAGCCCGCAGGGCGAACAGAGTGGGTAGAGCCAAGGAAGGTGAGTTATAGGACAGGTTGGGATGGGAACAATCAGCTGTGTAGGTGGTAGGGCTAGTAGGCCACCATGCACAGAGGGAGAATAGCTTAAGAGGACTGGAGGTGAGGAATCAGATAAATTAGTGAGGGAGAGGGGTAGTAGATAAAGAGTAGAGAACAGTGGATGGGTAAATAGGAGCTGAAAAGAGGTGTATTCAGGCCGCCATCTAGTGGTCAAACCTTGTAATTACAAGAGGTTCCTTACAGAGCCTGAGGCTGGAGAGCCTATGAACTATGAATGTATGGTGGGCCTGGAAAGGGTACAGAGAGCTAAGTAAATGGGTATAGAGAGAGGGAATGGTGGCTGCCGCAGAGTCAGAAATACAATGAGTTCTAACCACCTAGTCAGGTTATGGGAAGAACGTTTAGGTTTAGCACAACTCAGGAGTATACAGACATACTTTAGTTAGATTTCCCTTGAGGCAGTAGTAGTTATTCCTTCAGGGATAGGTTGATCAGGACCTTGGCAGAATACAGTTGGTTTCTTCACCACTTCCAGCAGGATTAAAATGTAGTGTGAATGTAGGGCAGGGCAGTTTAGTTAGGTTTCCCTTGAGGCAGTAGTACTTATTCCTTGAGGGATAGGTTGATCAGGACCTTGGCAGAATACAGTTGTTTTTTTCACCACTTCCAGCAAGATTAAAAGGTAGTGTGAACGTAGGGCAGGGCAGTTTAGTTAGGTTTCCCTTGAGGCAGTAGTACTTATTCCTTCAGGGATAGGTTGATCAGGACCTTGGCAGAATACAGTTGGTTTCTTCACCACTTCCAGCAGGATTAAAAGGTAGTGTGAAAGTAGGGCAGGGCAGTAGGTGGAAGAGACTCAGAGCAGGAGCTCACAGCAGCCGAGTGTGAGATCAGTGATTTGTTTACCGGGAAGGTCCAATTGGGTAAGTACTCATTTTCCGCGTAGGCTCAGGGAGAAAAACTCCACATACAAGAGATTTTACAAGATAGAATATTACCAAAGACTTTTACAAATAAAACGCATATAACAATGACATTTTTATAATGGATTATACAATATTAAACTAGTAAACTAATAATATAATAATGTAAATGGCTAGGAAATCTTGATACAGAAAGGTAATAACTAATCTGCTAGTAGTTCAATAAGAGGTAGAGTAAAATAGTTCACAGTACAAGTCTTATCTGATGATCAAAGTACATATCTTATAATACAAGGGTAGGATACAGGAAGTCTGAGTTATTAAAGTTAGAAGTATTTGAGTAGCTTTGTAGTTTATTGATTAGTAGGTGTAGTAGTAGTAGCCATGGTGGTGCACAGCAAAAGGTTCTCCCATTCGATTCTCGGCTCGAGCGCCTTCTGTGTGCAGTCTGCATGTCCTCCCTGTTTTGGAGTGATGTTTAAAGACATGCAGGTAAGTACGTGCATGAATGGGTATGCCTTCTTTGAAGCTTGGGTGTCAGGCTGGCAACTTGGCACCGTAAAAAATCCACTGCCAATCATTAGTGGAGTGGAGTTCCACTGTGGCAACCCCTAACCAGGAAAAGCCAAAATACATTAGTTTAGTGTGGTAGTAGTAGGAGTTAAGTGATGACAAGAGATTATGGAAGGGCAGAATCCAGTTGGAATGATTGTAAGAGGTCAGCCTGGAGTGCTACATGAACATAGCCATGCATTAGATAGATGAGTATTAAGTAGTTGTTTGAAATTAACAGAATTTGTTGTAGATCTAATACAGAGTGGAAGTGCATTCCAGGTTTTTGCAATTTCATTTGAATAAAGAGAGCCTCCTGCTGAATTGTTTGCCTTGGTGACTTTTAATAATACTTTATTGGAAGAGCATAATGTTCAGCTGTTGGAGTAAGGTACTATTAGGTTCTGAATAGCTGGTACTTTTTCAGGCTGGTGGATTATTTTGTGGGCTATTATGAGTTGGTTAAAGTTTAACAGTTGGGGTAGTTCTAGCCAAGAGAGTTTTTGTAGAGCGAGGCAGTGGTGTAACTTGTGTGCTGAGCCACTGGCAAATTTTGCTGTCTTATTGCAGCATATTTCAAGTTTTACAAGTTTTGTTTTTTGAGATTGGTAAATATGGGTGAGACACATAGGAGTGTAGATAGGCGATTGGTTCTAGCAATAGCTATCCTAGTATTGTTGGTTAGGAATTTTTTTTTTTCGGTATAAAGTTCCAAACGTTTTTTGTATCTTTTTGATTGTTTGCGATATGTGCTGATCAAATCAAAGGAAGTGGTAGAGAAGTTAGGAGGGGGATCTGGGGCTCTAGTAGGTATGCAGATCATAAACTTAGTTTTTGTGGGGATTAGGATGAGTTGTAGATTTGTAAGATAAGATTCGATAGCAGTGAAGGATTTTTGTGTGATGACTTGGAGGTGTTGTATAATAGGGGTAGCACACATCAGTGTTGAGTTGTCAGCATATTGGATCAGTGAGGCTGGTGAGGTGGCAGATCTAAGGTTATTGGTGAAAATACTGAAAAGAAGAGGGCCAAGTATGGACCATTGTGGGAGTCCTAAAGTGACTGGTAGTAGTGGAGAGATGTCTTTTAACAATTTTACTGCTTGCTGGTGACCTGTTAGATAGCTTTGAAGCCAGGTGATAGCTGTGAGGCTGAGGTTTAGGCTATTGAGAGCAGTTAGAAGTTTGGGATGGGATATTGTGTTGAAGGCCTTTGATATATCCAGAAAGACTAATGAAAACATGTTACCTTCATTTCTATAGTGATTAATGGTGTTGGTGAAATTAAGAAGGGCAGTTGTGGCACTATGGTTGGGTCTAAACCCATGTTAAGATGTGGCTAGAAGGTTGTTGGTTGAAAGATACTGGAGGAGTTGTGAGTGGGTACATTTTTCCAGTATTTTGGACAGTGGGGATAGGATGGCAATGGGTCTATAATTTGAGAGTTTGGTTGAGTTGCCGCCTTTATGTAGGGGGATTATGTGTGAAATTTTCCATAACAGTGGGACATATTGTTCAGAGATGGATCTAATTATGAGTATAGATATGAGGTAGGCAATGGCTTCACCTGATATCTTGAGAAATTCAGCTGGTAGGTTGTCAGCTGCTATTGCTGTAGGCTTTAATGATCTGAGTAGTTTTAGGATGATTTTAGTGCTAGTGGGTTGAAAGCAGAAGGTATTGCTACTATTTTTGGTTTGCGAGGAGAAAACTGTTGGGTTGTCACAGGTGTTACTCACAAGTAATAGGATATTCTTGGTAAAGTATTTATTAAATTGTTCTGCAATGGTGTTGAAGTTATTTGGTGTGTAGGGGATGGAGTTGCGGCCTGGTCAGGCTGAAGTATTTAATTGATTGCTGCCTAAACTTTTGTGTGTGTGTTTTTGATATTTTTGTTGTATTTTTTAGTATAATAACTTTTTTGTCTTGTATACTTTGGCTTTTGGCTTTGTTTCTAAGTTTTTTGTAATCTACTTGGTTTGTCTGAGTTTTGTTGGTGTACCATAGGTCCCAGACTTTATCTCTAAGCTTGAGGAGTGTTTTTGTTTCTGTAGTTAGCTATGGGATGTATTTTGCCTTGATATGAATTGTTCTGGGTGGAGCTAAATTGTTAAGAATTCTGAGGAAGGCATTATTGAAATATTTAACAGCTGCATCGAGGGGCAGGATTTTGAGGGGAGACCAGATGTCTTTCTTAAGTTGAATATTAATATTTGGGGGTTAAATTTTTCTTATTACATATTTGGTAATATGTAGTATGTCTGATTGGCTTTGTACATTGCCTGAGTAGGTAGGTGGGTATATGGTCACTGAGACTGCCAGTAGACAGCCAGAGTGTTGGAATTTGGAAGGATTCTTTGTTAATGTCCAGTCTAAGATAGTTTGTCTGTTTGATTTCTTATCTATTCTAGTGGGGGTTGGAATAATTTGTGAGAAACCATACAATATGATTACTGCAAAAGTGGGAATTGCATGAGTTCCAATCTGTGTTAAAGTCACCCAGAATGATGCTTTCATTAGAAATGTTTTTGGAAGTCCAGTGAAGGATGTCTTCAGTGGTGGCTATGTTGTTTCCTGGGGAAATGTAAGTAACTATGATAGTTATATGTTTATTTGGATTAATTTGAAGTTTGGTCCAGAGTATTTCAGCATTGCTAAATGTTGGTGGTGCTTGGCTAAGAAGTTGTAATTTGAGATTGTTTTTGAACATAATTGATACTCCTCCACCCCTTTTTTCTATTCAATCTGTTCTAAGAATATTGTAACCTATAAGGGAGATCTCATTGTCTTTGGTGTGGGGCTTATGTCACATTTCTGTTAAGATGACAATATCTGTGGAGTAAAGAGACAGGGTAGCATGGAGTTCCTGAACCCTATCTAGAATATCTCATAGCTTAATATTTATAATTAGCAGATCTGATCCTTTATGAGCTGGATTAAATATATTCTGTGGCTGAGGGGAGGAAGTGCTTCCTGGAGTGGAAACTGTATTGGGTCTGGGATTTGGATGTACATCACCACTTATCATAAGTTTTGATGCTATGCTAATGAGGGTGCTTTGAAATTTAGTTCTGAGTTTATGGTATGAGAAGGTAATATTGGATGTCTTATATGGTGTGGGTGTATAGTGGATGAGTATCTCAATGTATGTAGAATTGTAAATGACTGGGGATATAATTATGCTGATGTGTGCCTTGTGCTGTAAGAATGGGGATGTATATTTGAAACAGGGTTGAGGTAAGGATGTGGAGTATGGTGAGTATTAAGATATGCAGCTAGTGAGAGTGTAATAAGAATTGTGGAAAAGAGTAGCATGTTGGATCAAAGAGTAGTGATTAACAGTAAACTCGTGTAATAATTTATGTGAGGAAAAGGTGGGTGTTAGTATGCAGGGTGGGATAGAGGACAGAGATGTTTAAGGGGATATGTGAATACAGTAAATTGTTGGGAGGGATTTGGGATTGGTGGGTTGGAGGAAAATAAGGTATGTGCAGAATGGTAATGGGATCTGGTGTCTAATAGGCTGATTATTGTGGGTGGGAGGGGTTTGATGAAAATAAATGTAATTGATGTGGGGGTGGGTGGGAATGGGGTAGGGAAGGGGAGCAGAGTGAGCTTGAGTGAAGCAAAGGGAAAACAAAGCTGGCATAAACCAAGACAAAAGTTTCTATTGAAAAAAAGACTATCAGTAAGGTAAGCAATTGGGCAAAATAATAAGTGTTTTACTAGCTACCTGTCTTGTCACAAAGTCAGCTATAAAAAATAATGCAGGGTATTAAAGAAGGGGAACAAGTGTGGAGATAGAAATGCTAAGAAATTATGTAGTGTTGTATGTGAGAACCTACTAGAGGTAAATGAAAATTTTTAAAGTTACGTGGGAATGGGTTGCATGTGAAGGGTAAAGAAAAACAAAATGACTATGGGGCTTCAAATGGTAGACAGAGGTAAGATAGGTAGACTGGAAGAGATGGTAGGATGGAAGTAATGAAAAACAGAGAATTAGATGTGCAGGTGATTACTGGATATGTCTCAGTGGTATGTAGGCAGCCCTTTGTAAACTAGTTAAAGTGCAGTTATATTGCTGGATTATAACATACTTTTAGTAAAATAAATGGATACTAAGCAGCAATGTCCGGCTGGCTGTGTTGTTGCAAACTTCGAGCTGACTTGCAGTGGAAATTTATTGAGTGTATTTTTTGCATGGTATTGGTACTTTTAGTAAAATAAACAGATACTAAGCAGCAATGTCTAGCTGGCTGTGTTGTTGCAGACTTCAAGCTGACTTGCACTGGGGAGTTATTGAGTGTGTTCTTTGCAGGGTATTGGTACCTTGTAAGAAAAATGTCCAATGAATAAAATAAATTTACTGGTAAAAAGCAGTGAGCAGCTTTAGCATACCACTGAGAATATAAACAGAATGTATGGAGGCAAACATACACCTCAGAGAGATGCATATAACCAAACACAGCCAATACCCATTCAATCTATGAACAGAAAGGCTATGCACAACAAATAAATCACTAGAAAACACACCCACACATGCAAGCAAGCCAAGCCATGAATTATAAGCAGCAAAAAAAGCACCAACACTTATATACAAAACATCCACCTCAGACAGATGCATAAGCGCAACTGTTATTTAGGTTGTGGACTACCATTCAAAAACTGTATGCTAAAACAATGGTTAAGTGCTACATGATAGTTCAACATTTTTGGATTTCAATCACAGTTGAAAGCACAGCTATAGTCTGATAATTTCACTTACCTTATGAATGCATGATGGGTATTCCTGCATTCTAAGCAATATACATATTAATGTGAAAATACAGGCCTGTAACAAGGATTTCAAAGTATAAATATGTGCTAGTCATGTAGGCAAAGATTTTGAAAAACTTCATTCATGTCAGCACTGTGTTCAGCAATATTAACAGTAATGGAAATCATTCATTCCTCAGACAATGGGACAATATCATGTATCATAGAGCTTCCGTGAAGAGAAGTATATAGGCTGCTATACATAACGGACATGGTAAGGTATGTGTGAGGACCACGGTATACTTTGGCAAAGTGCACATCACTGAGCAAATACATACATCCTCCTTGTTCTACATTTCAGTGGAAAGACTTCTCATCCCACTCCCTCAAAAGATGAGGGTGACAATGTTCTTGAACTGAATGTAATATTTAACAAAACTTGATTGCACTTTTACAAATGATACAATATTAATAAAAGCACTGGTCAGACATATAGCAGTCTGTAGCAAGCTTTACTAACCCTTCTGTTAAAAAGCTCATGTTAACAGACAGTTATGGAATATGAATATATTCACAGTAATTCAACAAATAACCAAGTTATTCTCAGCCATGCACAAAATATACAATAATACCAGTATGTGAAATATGCTTCTCATAAGAAATGCTATGGGTTAATTAAACCAAGATCAATTCAGCTATGTTTCCCCTATGTGGATAGGAACCCACAATATACCACAATGTAGGCATGCTGGCTGGTTTCCTTACAGGCCAAGCTAACAACCAGGGCAAATAATTGCTAAACAATCAGGTACTGCTTCATTAGCCATGCTGTTAAAAAGATTATGTTAGCAGAGTATTAAGGATTATGGGGATAGTTGTAGGAATTTGACAAATGCCTCAGTTATCTGTAACCATGCACAACATACACTTTAATATCAATTACTGGAATATGCTTTTCTAAAGAAATGCTATAGCTGAAGTAAACCAAGAGAACTATTTCAGATATGTGTCCTCCTATGTAGATTGGAACACATAGCATGGCAAAATGTAGGCATACTAGCCAGTTTATTTATGGGCTTATCTAACAGGCAATAACTGTTTCATTTTTACAAGCAGGTACTGCAGGTGTTTAATTGAATTCCTGTAGAGAACAGATGAATACAGAAACTGCAAACACTTATTGGACTATGATGTAGGTCTTCATAGCAGTGTTGAACCTGCACTCCAGTGTGGTAGATCCTTAAATATCTGTGGCCCTTCCTCACAATCCTGTTCCATACATCTATAATCACAAAGTTCTTGGGCCTGCCTCTCATGTATTTCTCCACGTCGGTGTACATGGTCAGCATCTGGGTGGTCTCCTTCTCAGTCTAGTTGGGTACATGGACATGACTCAGCCTCATCAAAGTAGTTATTGTGATCCTACAATGGAAAACATCTAAAAAGTACAAAACAGAAATGCTTGATGTGGTCCCACTCAGTTTACAGTTAGAAATTATCTGATCTGGAAATGTATCAAAAATCATTATTTGAAAGTAGTGCTGATTTCATGTTGTCAGATCATTGGCAGATAATGGGCACATGCCACACATAGTACCACTTATTGATGCCAATTGGAGTGTTCACACTATACACAGGAATGTTATGGAGCATGTAGCCAATTTATGTGAAGGTGCACAAATGAGATTCCAAAACCTGGATTTCTAATTAATTATCTTTGACACAAATGACACTTAAAGGTGACCGCACATTGGGTGCACTTTGTGTTATTTGTAGAAAGAGATACAATGGCAATTGATAGCATTTTCTGATTTGGTGATTATTACATCTGTTAAAGTTAACCATTCTCAAAGGTACCTGTTTAAATTAATTTAAACTCAAAATGTGAGCTTTAACAGAACTTGCAAGTTACTGGATTGATATTTGATTTAATTTTATGCATACAGCTGTTGTCATTTTAATTAATTGATTTCTTTCCCATATGCAGTTGTATAAACAGAATTACATTGCAAATCTGAGCAGTATATGAAGTCAGATTTATATATCATTTACAATTCTTATTGGTAATTCCTTGCACTCTGTTGTATTACTATGGAAACCTATGGATTCTGACACTACCCGTATGTACTATGTTATGTTGTTATTACAGATATTTATTAATTCATGTTTCCTAACAAAACTGATGAAAACATGTGCTGTTGCTGTTATGGTTATTTCTTCAATGATGCTTCTTAACACAGGTATTATCACTACTGGCTCAATATACAAAGAATCCACCTTCCTATGGATCCTGATGTTTTTCAAAGTTTTCTGGATCTTGTTCAATTTGTGTAGTATTTTAACATGAAATGCATGCAGGCTACTGTGGCATGATGCTGTTGTTTTTGGACCACTATTCATCATATATGTAGTGCTAGGGGGTCTAATCACACACACAAACTCTAAAGATGTCGCAAGTTATGTATGAAGACATTGCTGTTACTTTTTGTCACAGACAGTGTTGTGCAGACCTTTACATTGCACAGGAATGCATACCATTTATGTTGACAAGTGTTGCCTGCAGAATCAACTGTATAAATGGGCTCACACAGAAATATGATCATGTGCATATCACTGTCTTACAAATGGCCAGCTGTCCTATAGCTGACAACTTTTCCCCACAGGAAAATGAAACTCAACTTGATTTGCTCCGACAACATAGGTTCATAGGTTGGTACTAGGCTATCGGTCCAATGGCCTAGCCATAACAATTCCATGGCTATTTCTTCCCACAGTATTTACTTCCTTGGACCCCTGTCTAGCAGGGTGACTGACGTGATCCCCGGGGTGAATTTCCTATCTCCCATCCAATCATCAAGGTTCCTTTTGAAGAAGGCCAAAGAGGCACTCTGCTTGACATGTACTGGCAGTCTATTCCAGAGACTGGGGAGTCTCTGGGACAGGAACCTATCCCTCCAGCATGTTTTGTTCATTGTGATGACAAGGTTTAGATCCCTGGAGCGTGTGTCTCTGAGGGAGTGGGATTTCTTTAAGTGTAGCATGTCCAACAGCTCTGGGTTTGACATGGCTTTGTATGTTAAGCAGAGATCGCCTCTGAGTAGACGATATGTGACAGAGTATAGGTGGAGTTTTTTAGACGGTCAGCATAGCACATCTGCTTTAGGCCTGTGATTCTTTTAGTGAGGTATTTCTGTGGCCTTTCCAGTTGTCGCACATGTCTTGAGAGGTACATACGAAATGAGGCGTTGTATTCTATAATGGGTCTAATGAGGGTTGAGTACAGTGGGACAATGACTTCCTTTTTTCTGGATGAAAAGCCCTTAGTGATGAGGTGTGCGACATACATACATACAACTAGAGGAGAGCAACACATACCCAGTTGTGGAAGTGAAGCTGGAATTCCAGGCTAAGCAGCATGCCTTACTTTACATTACATGGCTACATATAGAGACAATCACTGCATATTGTTGTAGTATGCATATTTGTGTATTTTCATGTTTAATTTACAGCAGCATATTTGAGACATACTCACAGGTCCACACAGAGTGAAAATGATGAACATAAATCTAAGGACATGTGTTCATACAAATGAAGTACAGACAGAGCTGTCTAACCAACATCTATATTGCTGTCTGCATTAATATTCACAGGTTCAGCTACTTATAGACAATGCCAGAGAATGGCAGGTGAATGTCTCCATATTATGTTACTTTGACCATTACCTTTTATTTCCTCAGCCCCACTTCATGGCATTGCTGTTTAGTATTATATTGTTATGTCCCTAACATTGTACACTACAGGTACATCCAGTGGGGGCCTAAGCTGTGCAGGTTCAATTCTGACATAGCAGATATGTTATGCAAATGTTTTGTAGCTTGCATCAATGTGTAGCACACATGTGATAACATGAAACTAATGTCAATATTTTTCAACATAGGCTCATTTGATGTACATGCACAATGTCCACCACATCAGTATCTGCAGCCTCTGTTACTGTGTTGTATATGTGATGCTGTCAGTAATGTGTTTGCTACATAAATGACTGTGTTGTCTTTCTCTTTACTTTCACACTCCAGGAGCCACAGTACTACCCACAACATCTCCACACAGTGAGAGTTTTCAGTGGTATGCTATTAATTATGTTTCATACATGCCATTACTGTTAATCCTGCTGTTATCCTCCATTAATACTGTGTCCTTCTTCCTATTTCTAGGCCAGTCTGTATCAACCTCATAAAGTGCACATACAAATGGTATGTGAATGTTACATCTTCTGTATGTTTTAACAGTGTTCACATGGTTAATGTTGGCAGTGATGTGATCATTAATGCTGTTTTGTTTACTACAATAGTTGAAGTTCATCCCTCTTCAACAGCACCATCTTCCCATGAGGATTTGATGGGAGTGTGTTTTGCTTGTATTCCTCACATATGTCATGTATGTTGACTTTGTAACCTAGTTCTATACTCCATGAATGTAGATCCCATGAAACATACATACAGTAGACCTCATATAAAGTCATTATTATTTGTAACATTGCAGTGAGATATATATATATGTCATATGTCCTGATGCTATCCATCATGTGATGAAAGCACATTGTCCTGATCTGTGTCTTCTGTGTTTTCTTATACCACATCAAGTATCTGTACTGTCCATCAACCCATCCAGGGATCATGATGTGGCATCACATTTGTCTCAGCATCGTATTATGGCCCCTGGCACTCAGCATCTTGACATGTTTGGAGAGTCCATCCAAGATGTTGACAGTGATGTTGCTGCAGCTGTAGCCTCAGATGCATAGGGGAACTTGGTCTGGCTATTCAGAGGATGATGGGACATTGGATGTTGAACAGAATGAGGCCATTGAATGACAGACCTCAGGTGAGACCACTGCTGATGGCAGTTTCCCACAACAACTTGACAGAGAGCATCATGGAAGAATTGGCATGGAGATGGTTTACATGGCCGGGTGTCAGAGGGTGCCCAACTCCTGCTGCAGGCAAATGAGCATTCCCAACTGTCATAATTCAGACAACTTTGGACTTACACATGCTACAGATCATGGTGCACACCAGCTATGCATGATGCATGAAGGACAGTAGCACAGTCAAGGTGAGATAATAGCAGCATTGTCCTCTCAAAATGAAATTATGTTTGCTGTGGCACAGTTAGTAGAAACCCTGGCATCTACAGCATGGCAGAAGTGTAGTAGTATAAGCAGGGTTTTGCTTGCTCTGATTGTACTCAGCAGATTGAAATGTGGGAGAGGCAGCCCACCACCACTATCCATTGAGCATCAGTCCAAATGCTGGCCCATCTGCTGTGGTCCCACCACTCACAACAAGGTCTTCAACTTTAATTCATGTTGCTTAATCTCAACATTGTGTTGTCACCCCATCAGTCTCCTCTGTGGAGCAACCTGGACCATGTGTTTCTGTACATGGTCAGGGCAGAGTAGACCATTGTGTGAGACATCTGCAATGTCATCCTAGACTACATTAGAGTGTGCCCAACAGTGTCATAAACATAGTTGGCTTTTACCACGATATATTTTTTGCAACTATTAAACATTCTACATTTCCTGTGTTGGCTTTCTTTTTTCATGTTATTATATTGTACAATTAGGCATGCATAACATTAATGTGTGTCCCTTATTGTTTTCTGTGCAGTGATATAACAATCTGAGTGTGCATGCATACCTGTGTCAGTTGTGCCTTGAGTTGATGACCCCTGTTGTGATAGATTTGCATATTTTCATATTGTAATACACTATGATTATGTTGTTATGTCTGTTGCTCAGTGTGTACTTCTATTGGGTTATTGCCATTAGATGTGATCTGTACTGCTTTCTAAGGTGTGTTTGGCAGGGCACCCACAAGTGCATCTAGACATCTGAACTTAGCTTTCAGTACATCAAAGACACATTATATGGTATTTCTGACTGATCCATGTGCTCTATTGTAGGCCTCCAGTACAGGGTTGGATGGTTCACAGTAGAGTGTTATTAGCCATGGCTCAAGTGGATCACCACAGTCACCTGTTGTGGGAAATGAAAATAAATTTGGTCAGAATGGATATTGTTGTGAGGGGTATCCTTAACGTATATCCTACCTGTGCTCATGTACTTACTTAGTAGTAGTCCCTCATGTATTTCACCTTGCTAGAATGTAGCCCTCAGTCCACTTTCCCTTCATGTGGCAGCATCATGAACACCTCCAGGGTGTGTTGCCATGATGTTTGTTATGCTTCCATCTGCTGCACACACAATTTGGCAGTCAATGGATGGCCAGCCCTTTCTGTTTATGTATCTATCTGCTTCAGGATGTACTGGTGTCTTTATAGGTATTTACGTGGGGAAAGTTTGCCATGTTGTAAAACTGATGCATTACAGTTCACTGTTCTCTGAGGGTAGATAGAAAGTGTATATAGTCATCCACATTGCTGCACATTGTTTCTAGGAATTTTGCCAGAATATAGCTGGCAGCTGTATGTCACAATTTCACAGTGCCCCCTACGTGTGTCTGAAATGTCCCAGATGCAGGTACACACTTTGGTTTCAAGGGGGATAGGATTTCCTCACGAGTCTGCAGAGAAATATGTGGGGCACTTACAGGCAGCATTTACCAGTTGTCTGTTTAGCCAGTACCTGTTGATTATTTACTGCCCTGACAACTGGTTTAGTTACAACCTTCCTCTGGCTCTAGCTGGCTGCCCTCTAGCGTGCACGGCCACTGCCTCATTTGTTATGGCTTATATCACTGCAGCCTGTTGCAGTTCACTAACAGCAGGTTGCATTTTTATGTACCTTTTTGTTCTTTTGTTACGGAATTTGGCAGAATCCATGGTATTAACCTTTTATTTCTTGGGATCTGTAAAGCATGTGCCAAGGATTACAGGAACAAAGTTGACATGGAAGATTGTTACATTTAAGTTGCATTGTGTGTGCAAGATGTGTTTTGGAATCAGATGAGCATGTGCGGAATCCATAATTATCCTACACCAAATGATAAGTACTCGGACTGCCTTCACTGTGTTTTCTGAAAGTGTGTCTACAGCTGGTGTGCAGAATTCTTCTTTTGGTATACTGCACTGTCTGTAAATAGCTTCTGTGAACTTTACAGAATCCAGTCCTATGTCTTGTTCTTCAACTTTGCTTTTTCCTGCAAGCTTTAAACACATCCTAACTAACCAAGACTTCACTGTAGCAACCGTGGAGGAAATAAATGAATTAAGACAGTGCTCTGGGGACCACTATGCACTCAAAAGCCATAGAGGTTATAAATGTGCTGATGTGCATATCAAAGATTTTTATGTAACTTTTTCATCTACTGTTGGCCTAAACAATAATCTAGATTAAGGAAAGAAATTCAGTCTTACTCTTTAACTTTACTTTTTCCTGCATCCTTTAAACACACCCCAAATTACCTGAACTGCACTGTAATAAATGTGGAGAAATTAAATGAATTAAGTTGAGGGTCTGAGAGCCACAGGGGTTTTAGATGACTAGAGTTACATTGTTCCAACCTATTGATGTAATGATGGTCTGATCAAAAATTATAAGGAAAACATTCAGTCATATGTTTTTATAATTATGTGAAGGAATAAATAAGCTGTAACCAAAACTTAATGCTCAAAACTAAAAAGCTAGCACTTCACAATAAACTGAGAAGGCAAACTTTGCAAGGATACATAAATCATATCTGAGAAGAGTACTTGTCTCTCTACCTCCCTGCAAAAAAAGATCACCTTTTGTGTATACTCTTCTTGTGCTAGACTGGGGTAAAATGGAAGGCACAAATGGCCACAGTGTGGGTGGGGATATATATATATATATATATATATATATATATATATATATATATATATATATATATATATACTTTTTTCACAAGTTGCTGCTGTTATACATATACATAGCATGCCTCACCATCATTACACCTAAATGGCAGCTATATTCTGTGTACATCTCCATCAGGCTAGTATGAAACTAAAAAAAATAAATAAATAAAATAGAATATAACATATTTCAGTATGCTGCCATCAGACTTATGAACCTCATGCCTACTTATAATGTCCAAAAGATAGCCCCCCGTATCTGAAGTTTGTGAGGAAAGTGAAAAAAAAATGACCACAGTAATATTTACTACTTGTTACTCCTAGAAAGCATACTATTCCTAAACAAGCTATAGTAACCCTCTGTGTGAACATCTGAAGATTGTGAGAAGAGAAATACTGACTACACAGTCCCCAGCCCAACATAAACTGTACCAGAATAAATACATTATCCTCTAGTCTCCCCAACACAAAATAGAATGATCTCCTGTTAACACCTCTGAGAAAGGCTGATTTAGACTAGTTGGGGGACTGAACAGTGGCCACAGTTAAGCCTGTTCCAAAATACACTTATAGAGTCTTCCAGTGCGGTAGCCATCATGTCCACTGAAGCTTTGAAAGTCTGGATGCTCTTTGATGCATTGTTTTGAAAGATGACTAAAATGAGCAAATCATAAGAGGTTAAATTACTTTCATCCAGGCATCTCACCTTTGCAAGACACTTACAGCCACTTTGTACCATTTAGACATCTGTCTGTGATGGAAGAGGATGCTAATGTAATGTAGTTCACCTTTGCTTCACACAGACAGATGCTATGCATTAAATTAGTCCAAGGTTCTTCATACATTTCAAGTTAGCCAAGCACAGTTAGAATTATGAGCAAACAACAGCAGGCAGCTAGTAATTTTCCGCTGCAATCAGCTACAAAAAAATATACATATGTTTCTGCTCATATCTACGATGTCCAGTTAAGAAGTCCATCTTACTTTACATAAATGCACAATAGCATTGAAATCCTTGAAAGCAAAATAGTGACTGTTTAAAGTGAGGAAATAACAACATTTCTCTACTTTCAAGAGACAACTCCAGCCCAATCAGAAGCGATAGCTATTTTTATGTGCAGTTCTGATGACTGTAAAAAACGATGGCCATATATCGTATTGCATTTTAGCTCTGTAAACTTCCACGTAAGCAGTAGACCCACATTACGAGTATTCCAAATTATTTCATACAAATCATGTTAATCTTTTTAATGTACTACAGTCCTGCAAAGGCAGGTAGTTACTCTTTAAACTGAGAAAAACAAGATAGTAAGTTACTTTATACAGGTAGCACCTACCCCACCGAGCAGTTGTATCTAAAAGTGATGGTTGGGATTTGTATTTCAGCTTTATTCCATGGAAGTAGTAACCACATATTAAGGTGTTCTAACTTCCTTCACACAAATCAAAGTAATCTCACAAATACACACTAGCGTTGCAAAGCCAGATAGTAACTCTTAAGATTAAGGAAACAACAAGAGGATCAGTTACTTTCCACAGAATGCTCCCACCTGCACACATCTGTTATAGCCAGAAATGACCGACATGGATTATATTTCAGCTTTGTTCCATGGAATCAGCAGTTGCACATTAAATGTGTTTCAGTTTTCTTCACACAAATCACTATGATCCTGCAAATTCAGAATAATGATCAAAAAACAGCCATTAGTCATATTCTCCCATAGTTAGGTCAAACATTTTTTGTTATTAGAATTCATTCATTAGTAGAACAACAAATTTTGCAGCAGCAAACATTTTCTTTGGAAAAAGAACCTGACAACTCCTATATCTGGCTTATTTGATTGGCTGTAATCCTTCATGGTATAGTTTACCAAGAAATAAAAAAAGATATGAGGGGCATGCCTCTTAGAACAAGAAGTATGGGCAAAGTCAAACATAATGGAGGGAACAAGGTCCAACATCAGGAAGAGATTTTAAATATTGCTCTTATAAAAACAGAAAGTTGCTAGAATAGTAGGTTCTGTGTTAGTGTACATTTAATGAAGGATATAAAGTTTGAAACTTAGATGTCTGTCATTAATTGGTGACTTCCATTCTCAATGATTTATGAGAAAAAAAAAACACAAATTTTACATGGAAAAGACCAAAAGTATAAGGCAAAAATCAAAACAATTGAGGTATGCAGAGAAATGACAGGGTAAGCAATATCAGGCACATTCTAGAAAATCAGAGATAGCTGAGGACTGACCAGCCCCAGCAATCCTAAAGAACTGGTTTTCCACCAGCCAGAAACAAACAAACAAATAAATAAATACGTCATGCCATCCTTGAGCTTTCTCTTCACACCATTCTCTCTCAGTTTTGAATTATTTGACTTCTTGCTGTGTCCCAACTACAATCTACTCAACTCATTATCTAGGCAGATCATGGACAAGATGAGCAGGAGACCAACAAATCAAATTGCCCAATCTGACATTCTTCCTCCATAATACACTGCTCTCTCTTCTGTTACAGGGATGACTTTCCATTTTTCATTTATGTAATTTTTAGATATTCCATTTTTTTCTCAAAAAAAAAATAAATAAAGTAAATAAATAAATAAATCACCCTGTAACAGAAATAAGAGGAGCACCCCAGGTGGATGCCTAATTGGCTTCTTCCTCTGGCTGGACAGGCCTAAATTTTAGCAATTGAGAGGTTTGATGTGTAGTGCAAATTTGTCTAATCCCTCTATGCTTATTTGTGCTGTAATATGGAAAATTAATAATGGTTTGACAGAGGGAATGATGAAGACACATGGACAATACTAGTGCACATAATGAATCATTGCAAGGGCTTTGTCCAAATTTGCAATATGAAAGCAGTATAGCAAAGCATAACACAACATAGCACAGCAGCATGCACAGAAGCATTCTGCAGGACTATATGGCTCTTACCCCATTTCATAAATGCAGGAGTGTGGCCCTGCTGCATATTAGGGCAGAACATTGATTTATGGTACAATCAGAACTGCTTACCTCTGCCTTTTTATTCACAATGGCACAGGGAGAAGTCATGCTCTGGTTCCCATCTCCCTTCCTACTATTGTATGCAGTTTGATTTCTGCACAGTTTCATTATACACAATAGCAGTATGTAAACCAACTAAATAATGCAGTACAGCTATGAATCACTCCTAGCATACTGAGTTATCTTAGTACAACTCATCAGCTGCACTGTGATTAATTAAGGCATGTCTGGTATATGGTTCAAGTACTTTTTGCTTGTTCTTCAAGATGAGTTAGATGTTTTATTAATATTAATCCTCCGCTAAGCAACATAATGCAGAAAGTTTGTAGTGTTTAGTGTAGTCCTTTGCAAAACATTAGGGGATGTTTCCTGAGTCCCAGTCCTTTATAGTTTTTAATGTTGGTAATCTTAATGCTGTATTGCTGTGTAACTATGGGTTCTAACATTTTATGATGTTCTATAGTTCCTTTTATAAATATTACAGTTTTGATTGTGTTTTCTATTGTCTTAATTACAGTAATGTAATTTATTGTAACATTCTGAATTATACTGTTTTGTAATAATTGTATGTGTGGTCCATGTTTTCTTTTATTGTAATTTTGTGTTGTTTTGTGAATAGCACTTTGGCCTGGTTTGCAGCTGAAAAGATATTCTGGAACAGCTAATCTACCAGCTTAACAACCAAAACCATTTAATGCAACCAAAATAATTAAAGAAAGAAATAGATAAACAACAAGATAACTAAGAAAACAAATGAACAAATAAAAATTGCTCCCAATAGGTCACTAACTTATGCAAGTCAGCAGTGGTGGATTAACTGCACCATTTTCTATATGTGATTTTCAAGCCATTGGGGACCCCACCATACATGCACATGTACACACAGACACATACACATACACACAAACACACACACACACACACACACACACACACACACACACACACACACACACACACACACACACACACACACACACACGTGCACACACACTTATATACACACAGCCTTTTTTATGAACTATGCATAAGTGCTTATACTTTTTGGATCTTTTGGAGCCATCTTCCTGGTTTAAGATCATTGAAACTGTTTTCATCATATTCTACTGATGTCTGTATCCATTAATAACAACCACTTGACTGTATATACCTCAATTAGTGATTGTGACATACATGCACACTAGTCCTGCAAAAACAGACTAAGGAATGCTTAAGCTCATCATAATAGCCAGAGACAGCCATTCTCATCCACAGACAGCCATCATAGCCCATAGTTAATAATGCATACTTCAGATGTCTGAAAAAGGTAAAAATAAAAACTATTTCGCCAAACACGCACTAGTCCTGCAAAAACTGACTGTTTAAAATAAATAAACAAGAGAGTAAGTTACTTTCATCCATAGAGAAATCCAGTGCCAAAACAGCAATTTATAGGTTCAAAAGTAGGTACTAGGCTATCGGCCCTAGGGCCTATACAAGCCTAGACAAAAAGGTACCCTGGCTTTCACCACCCAAGAAAATTATTTTCCTGTGTCCCTGTCGAGCAGAGCCACAGAGGTGATTCCCGGGGTGAATTCCCAAATTCCCATCCAATCATCAAGATTTTTCTTGAAGAGTGCTAATGAGGAGCTTTGTTTGATATAGATAGGTAGTTTGTTCCAGAGTACGGGAAGTCACTGGGACAGGAATATATCCCTCCAGCATGTTCTGTTTATTGTGGTGACAAGGTTTAGGTCCCTAGAGCATGTAGCTCGGAGGGATTGGGATTTCTTTAAGTGGAGCATGTTCAACAGCTCTGGGTTTGACATAGCTTTGTATGCTAGGCAGAGATCACCTCTGAGTAGGTGATATGCGACGTAGTAAAGTTGGAGTTTTTTGAGACGATCTGCGTAGGGCATCTGTTTGACACCAGTAATCCTCTTTGTGAGGTATTTCTGCGGCCTTTCCAGTTGTTGTAGATGTCTTGTGAGGTACATACCAAAAGGAGCATTGTACTCTATAATAGGTCTAATGAGTGATGAGTAGAGGGGAACACTGACCTCTTCTTTCCTGGATGAAAAACCTTTTGTGATGAGGTGTGCCACATAGAAGGATTTCCTGACTACTACGGCAATGTGATTATCAAAGGAGAAACTACTGTCCACCTGTGTTCCAAGGTCTCTTATCACACTTTCGGTGTTAAGTAGGCTACCACCTATGTGGTAGCTCATGGGTACAGAGTTTTTACCAAAGGGGATGACAATGCACTTTTTGGCATTGAGCTTGAGGCCATGGCTTTGACACCAGGCTTCTGTCTCAGTGAGACCCTTTTGTAGGATGTCCACATTGTTAGGATGTTCAGTTATGGCTCCTAGTTTGCAGGCATCTGTGGACTTAGTTAGCCAAAGACCTTCTGTGTTAGCCTGTACTTCAGAATAGTAGATACCAAACAGGAGATGACCCAGGACTGAACCCTGTGGTACTCCACTGATCACTGGTCTGAAGTCAGATTTGGAGTCTGCAACTTTCACAGTGTGGATTCTGTCAGTGAGCCAGTTGGCAACCCATCTTGTGACATAGGGATTTATACCTAGTTCAGCAGGTTTATCTATAATTCCAGAGTGGAGGATGGTGTCAAAAGCCTTGTTGAGATCTAGATAGGCAGTGTGAACCACCTTACCCTCATCTATGGCTTTGGTGACTGCTTCAAAGAAGTCAGTCAGGTTTAGGAGACATGAGCTGCCTTTTACAAACCTGAACTGGGTAGGATCCAGGGTTTAGAGATTACCAATGTCTTTGTTTATAAGTTCCATGATGACACATTCCATGGCCTTGCAGACCAGGTACATTAGGCTAGTGTAGTGCTATTCCTGGGGTCCGTGGTGGCTCCCCCTTTATGGAGTGGGATAACCATCGTTGTGTGCCATTCAGTGGGCACAAAGCCTGAGGTGAGGCTATGACTGAACATGGTGCTTAGGTGGTGTACCAGTTCATTCTGTAGTTCATGTAGAATGCAGCCTGGGATGTTGTCAGGTCCCATGGATGCTGTGTTCCTGGCTTTGGAGACTGTGTTTTTTACCTGTGCAGTCATGATTACAGGAACTTTGCATTCTTCCGGTGTAGAGATGGGGGTGGGGGGGTAAAGTTAGCACTGAACCTATCTGCCAGGATGTTGGCAATATCAGTTGGTTCTGTATATTTAGTGCCATTGTGCTGTAACTTAGAGAGCAGATCTGAGTGTTGCCATTGAGATTCTTGACATACCTATAGAATGCTTTGTGGTTGTCTTTAGAATCAGTGGTGATTTTGTTTTCATAACTAGCCTTTGAGGACTTTTATGAGAGATCTCAACTTCTTACTGAGGCTGACCAGGGAGTTCTTCCCTTCATGAGATTTTACTCTTTTTTGCAACAGTTTCTTTCTTCTGTTGTAGAGCTTGTTTATGGCAGGGGACCACCAGATTGGCTTCCTTTTTTTGGAGGTTAGCATCTTGGTTCTGTTAGGGATAGTATGGTCCATGCACTCATATAAGTGCTTATAAAGTGCATTTGTGTAGGATTCAGCAATCGTACTTCTATTGTCCATCTGCATGGGTGTCATGAAGTTTGCCACTTCTGTCTTAAGAAGCGTGAAGTTGGCTTTGGAGAAATGTTTTACGGTGGTTTCCTTAATGGGGGATGGGGGTGGGATGTGGATGTCCAGGCTGATTAGCTTGTGGTTGGATCTGACCAGCAAGGAATTGACCTCTGGTGTAGAACACCGGTCACCCATGTTAATAATGACCAGGTCTAGGATATTGTTGCCCCTGGTGGGGGTGGTGGATAAGTTGATCCAAGGCATTGGAATTTATGAATTCCAGAAAACGTTGAGCAAAAGAGTTGCAATATGAGTAGTTTTCCCAGTTAATGGGGGGGTAGTTGAAATCACCCATTATTAGGATGTTGGGTTGTACCCTAATATTTTCCAGTGTGTCGAGAAATGAGGAGTGGGAATCCTGGGGCATGGTGGGGATCTGTATCAAGTTACAATTTGGATTGCGGTCTTGTCCAGCGTTAGTTGCACTTAGATAATGTCAAATGCATTATGTTGAGCAACTAGCCTGGAGTTGTGGATATCCTTAATGAATATGGACACGCCTCCACCTTTAGTGTTTCAGTCCAGGTTAGGAGGATGAAAGGTGTGATATGAATTATAGTCTGTTAATGCAGGGGTGCTCTCTTGAGCCTTGAACCAGGTCTCACTTACTGCACAGATATTGATGTTCTCCATTTTTAGGAGCTCCTCGAGAGAGTGCATTTTGAGGTTTAGACTTCTAGCATTGAGTAGCATTACCCTCAGATTTCGCATGTTTGTGTCTGTCACATTGGTGGTTTTGTCATTTGAACCTTGCCTAAAAAAGGCACTATAGGGGTGGCAGGAGCCTTAGCCTGTGATCTAAACCCCAGGGGTGACAGGTGCAGACCATCTCTGGCAAAGCATTGTGGTTTATCGATCATGTCGTCCCAGGCAGCCAGATACTGGATCCCCTTTGAATGACACCAGAAGCTTAGCCAATTGTTGAAGTCAATAATTTTGTCCTTATACTGTGGTATCATTCTGGGCGAAGGCAGGATGCTACTCAGGTCTAGGGTCATACCTGCCTGGGCCACATGATCTGAGTGCTCTTCCATGCCTCTTTTCATGTAGTCCAGGGAGATATGTCTCAAGTCATTCACTCTAACATGAACAATGACAGAGTCGTATTTGTACTTGTTGTGGAGTGACTTGAGTGCATGCGTTATGTGGTGGATCCTGGCACCCGACGAGCAGCTGACCGTAACTTTCTCCTTGTTCAGTCTGGTAAGTGGGACATCATTGTGCCTGACTATAGAGTCACCTATGACTAAAGTGTTTGGTACGTTGTCTTGCCTTAGGGGCTGTTTTTGGGTGGTATGCTGCTGTTTTGAGCTATGTGTCGCTTGGGTTGTGATTGGTGTTTGTTTGCGTTTCAGCTTCAGAGGTCCTTGTTGCTTGGGTAGGATAATGTTAAGGGCCTCCGCATATGTGGGTTTCATGTTGCTATATGTGGGTGTTGATGGTGTGGGTTTTGTAGGGCTATGTGTTGCTTGAGGTATGGTGCAGATGTTTACCTTCTCCTCTTGACTGTCTAGCACAGTCTTGGTTGGAGATGGCTTTGCTTCCAGTTTAACTATGTACTTGCATCTCTCGCAGGTTGCAGTGCTTTTTGGTAGGTGGAGAGGGTTGTCTGTGTACATGAGGCAATTGCTGCATTATAGCCACTTTGTTCTGTACACATCATCTGATTACTTAGCACATCAATCAGGGACGCAGAGCAGCTCATTAATAGCTTAGAGCTTTAGCCCTCTGTGTTAACTGCCATCCGACATATTTCATTCAAATGCACACTAGTCCTGTAAAGCCAAATTTTCAAATAGGAAAATGCTATAAAGCTTTTGGTATGGTCTCCCATTCCAAAATAATAGATGTACTATCTGAACTATCCTTCTCACCATCTGCCACAGCATGGTTTCATAATTATTTATCTGGCCATCAACAATCTGTTGTATGGCAGGGTGACCTATCTCCATGCTTTCCTTTATCTATTAGTGTCCCCCAAGGATCTATTTTGGGCCCTCTCCTTTTCTCCCTATTTGCTAATGATCTACACACAGCTACCCCACATGCTTCTATAATACAGTATGCAGATGATTCAACACTTATCTGTGCTGCCACTTCAATATCAACTCTTCATACTCGTACACAGGAATCTTTCACTTCTGTTGAAACATGGTTAGCCAATGCCCATCTAATCCTGAACCCAAGCAAAACTAAATTATTACTCTTTCAACCTAACAAGACATCTGTCTCTTGCCCAACATTTAACATAATCAACACGCAATATTGTGATCTCCTCGACAACCCAAACAAAGCTTCTTGGAGTGGAAATAGACAATACCCTAAAATTTGACTTGCATGTCTCCCTAAATAAAATAAAAGTCCATAAGAAACTTGGAAGTCTATATAGGCACAAAGGGTTCCTGACCACAATGGCCAAAATTACATTAGCACAAACCCATCTGTTCTCCACTCTACTATATGCCTCTCCAATTTTAACTAATCTAAGGAAAACTGACTTATCTAAGCTAGAAACATGTTATAATAAAATTGCTAAGTTTGCATCTGACTGCCCATATAGAACACATAATTGTACAGCTTTAAGGATGCTAGACTGGCTTGAGCTTCCCAGCATTATTCTTTGCAACCAACCCTCTCTAACTCACAAAACTGTAACACAACCAACTAGAACCCCTGCACTATAAAATCTCATCCTTCCTTACAGTTCCAGCAGACCACTTTGCTCTAACAACAAGAACTTACTCACCGTCTCCAAGGCCAACAACACTGCAGGAGAATCTTTATTTTTCAACTATATATCTTGTATATGGAACTCCCTTCCTAACTCCATTCTCTCAATCTCATCCACTAACCACTTTAAGCCATCACTTAAAGCTTATCTAAAAAATAAGTGGCTATGTTCTTGTACTAACCCCATCATGAGTGCTCTGATACATCACAGTATACCCAAAACATATCCAACTTCTCCCCCAGTGTTTAATCCTTTGTTCTACCAACCTGTTTTAACCTTATATCTTGACATACATCATACTTATAAATAGTATTAGCTATGTTCAGAGCCCAAGTTTTGTTGTCAAGATGTAACAGATTTGTATGTTCTTATATATACTACATTTTGTTTACTTTATACTTTATTGATTTTTGTAATGTGTACATGAAAAATCTACTGTTTCTCATGGAGCTTTTCTCCCCAGGCCTCTGTTGGCAAAGGACCTGTGTCCAGTTGGACTTTCCAATGTTAAATAAATAAATAAAGATGGTAAGCTATTTTCTTCTGCAGCTAGTTCCATATCCCCCATTTAATGACCGGAATACTCAGTGATTTGCTATAAAGCCACAATTTATATAGGTACTTCCTAATTATAGTGGCCCTGGCGATAGCATCTGTGGTTGCCACAGCAACCATTAATGTCATCTTTGTAAGTATTACTTTAATTTTATTAGCCCTTTCGTGGTTGTAGTCACATGCATAATACAATATGTGTGTAAGCATTTCATTAATTTAAATAGCATTAGTATTTGTATCTGTATTTTGGGAATTCATTTAAGTCTTCCTTGGGAGTACATGACCTCTTAAACCAAAGCAAAACTTCCGAAGTCAAGGCCATGATACACCGACAGTATTGCACCTGCAAGCTACTGGTTGGCATACCTTTCAACCTGTGACAGCAACAAATATGGACAAAGCTAAAAAGAATGGGCTGGAGACGCAAGATAATGTACCATTTTTAAATATTGTCATTACAAACTTAGAAAGTTGGTACAATAATACATTTGTGTGGGTGCCACAGATGCTATCGCCAGGGCCGCTATAACGTTACGGTCATGATACAGCCACAGTATTGCACCTGCAATCTAGTGGTTAGCATGCCTTTCAACCTCTAACAGAAGGATATATGGACAGAGGTAAAAAGAATGTGGGAGGGACAAAAGATAATGGACAATTTATAAAATATTGTCAATACAGACTTAGAAAGTTGCTACAATAATACATTTGTGTGGTTACCACAAATACTATCGCCAGGGCTGCTAAAATAAGGAAGTACCTCTATATGTTACACAGACCAAAATTGTAATGCAAATTCATAGAAATTCTATGCTGCTAGGGACAGTTTCAAGTTTGCTTCATATAAAGACTTAGCAGAAAATAAATGTTCCAATGCATTTCATACAAATGCACATTAATCCTGTAAAGCCAGGTTCAAAATGCTGCAATTCTGTTTGTGGTAAAAACTGACCCTAGCACTATAAGTTATGATGGGCGGCAGTACACAGGAGTTCTTGATACAAAACTTTGTCTTGGTAGTAAGTAAAATAATGCCACTACCTCTGTAAAACTAGGAAAGGAAGCCATAAGTCACTCAGTGAGACAATGCCTTTAGTTCAAATCTTATCCAGCAGGCACAATGCAAGGTTATGAATCAAATTCTTTCCTAGAGGTATAAATTCTTGAATCCTGGTATACTCGTGTAATACACTAAGGTATTCTTGTTGCAATTGCTTTGTAAACTCAATATTATTTTGTCTTGAGAATGCACTCAGCATGTATTTTCCTCTTGTGTCATGCCCAGAAGCAATAAGTTTAAACTGCAACTACAGAGCAACTGATTAAGGCATTGCATTATATTAAGTTTAAAATACAGTTCACATTGTAGACTTATTTTAAAATATGGCACAGCTCAATAGATATACAGCACAGATTAAATTGATCCTAGTAGAGTAAAAGTCCATCATATAACTGGGATAGAATAATTCATTTCAATATTCTGATTGTCAGTAAGATTAAAATAATTTATTTATTTTTTGTTTTACATTATTTTACATTACATAATAATCACAGATTGTTAGCAAACAACCAGCAGCAGAATGCTACATATTAGATAACTACATAAAGCAATACATCTATTATAAATGTAGAAAAATGTACCTTATCCAAAGCAGCTATAACTTTTTATTGAGAGGAAGAATAACTCTGGTGAACTGCTGGAGTATAGGAATCTGTACTGGGAAAGTGTAGGGCAGCAGTCTTGTCTTGGGAGTTCATGAGATTGTATGAGCTACTGCTTCTTAATATGACAAGATAATAGGATTTAGCCCCCTCATGTAGAATAAGAGGTGACAAAAATGTGAATTAAGTTCAGGCATTTCTCTTATCTAACATGGATATGGAGACCCTTCCCGCCTTCTAGACTTCTGCTGAGCTACCTGAGAAAAGGCACAGGGATGATACTCATCTTCCCCCTTTTCCCCTTTTAAATGGGTTGAGAATCACATCATTCAATGTGACTATACCATCTAGAGCCAGTATTTACACTGCTGACTGGCTGTCACTGATGCATTTCTAAATATAAATATAAGGATGACTGCACTGTTCTCCTTCAGGATGCTAAAAACTACCTCTATAGAATGGAAGAACTACATAAAACTGACCATCCAGAAAAATTACAGACAGAAAACACAATTTCATGTAAACTACTTGGGACTGCTCAGAAAATATGAATGCTCTAACCTTTTTTTTTTTGGCAGTCAGGTCCTAGGAGAATTGCCTTGTTAAATGACTTACCAGCATTAGACAGTAGAGAAAGAGAACTATACAAATCAAACAATTTACCCTTAATTACAGAAATCACTGAGAATTCCTCAGAAAATGCAAATGTTCAAACATGTTTCTGTTTGTCAGGTTCCAGGAGTACTACCTGGTTAAGTGACTTACTCAGGTTTATACAGGAGGTAAGTGGAGCAAGTAAAAGTCAAACCCTTAACTGTTGACTACAAGAAGCAGCTTATTAAGAGCTTAGAGCCTTATTCCACAGCACTAATTTCCAAACCTTCCTTACATTCTTCATTTTCAGCTAAATCCTGAGGATAACAGTCAGTCAATAATTACAGACAGTAGAGTTTCATAGACGTTATTCAGAAAATGAATTTCAAGTTAACTAGAGTTGTCTTATACTTGAGGCTCTGAGTTATTAACAGACTAATTCTTGTAGTCAAAAGTACAGTTTGAATCCTTCCACCTCCATTAGAGTTTGAATCCTTGCACCTCCATTTGCCATCTGTGTACCTTTGAGCAAGTCAGTTAGACAGCACTCCTGGGTCATCCCTAAAAAGAGACACTTTGTATAGTAAGTGTACATGATGAGACAGTACTCCTGGGTTATCCCTAAAAAGAGACACTTTGTACAGTGAGTATACCTGATGAGACAGTACTCCTGGGTCATCCCTAAAAAGAGACACTTTGTATAGTAAGTGTACATGATGAGACAGTACTCCTGGGTCATCCCTAAAAAGGGACACTTTGTACAGTGAGTATACCTGATGAGACAATACTCGAGACACTGTGTACAGTGAGTATACCTGATGAGACAGTACTGACACTGTACAGTAAGTATACCTGATGAGACAAATACTCTGGGTTATCCCTAAAACTTTTACAGTGAGTATACCTGATGAGACAGTACTCCTGGGTCATCCCTAAAAAGGGACACTTTGTACAGTAAGTATACCTGATGAGACAATACTCCTGGGTTTTCCCTAAAAAGAGACACTGTGTACAGTGAGTATACCTGATGAGACAGTACTCCTGGGTCATCCCTAAAAAGAGACACTGTGTACAGTAAGTATACCTGATGAGACAATACTCCTGGGTTATCCCTAAAAAGGGACACTTTGTACAGTGAGTATACCTGATGAGACAGTACTCCTGGGTCATCCCTAAAAAGGGACACTTTGTACAGTGAGTATACCTGATGAGACAGTACTCCTGGGTCATCCCTAAAAAGGGACACTTTGTACAGTGAGTATACCTGATGAGACAGTACTCCTGGGTCATCTCTAAAAAGAGACACTTTGCACAGTGAGTATACCTGATGAGACAGTACTCCTGGGTCATCCCTAAAAAGGGAGACTTTGTACAGTGAGTATACCTGATTAGCAAATAAAGAAAATGCTGTTTAAACTATGGGCCTTTGTCTTCCCGTTGTTTTTTTTTTTTCAATAATTTTCTTTTTCATTTATTCATTTATATAAAATACAATCATTTCCATTCTTACAGCATGACCATCAGTGAATATTATACATTGTAGTCAATATAGTAACATGTAGGTCATAAAACATATCTATTTACACTATATACAAAGATGCTTTCTCATTCAGTTCCGTTGTTATAAAAACAGCACATACAATAAGGATTTCAAGTCCATTGTTTGACTGTGTGATCGTGTGTATATTTCTAGGTTCCTTTGTACTTTGTTACTATGTAGTATGTATGATGGTTTATGCTAATATGATGTTAAAGGTTTGTTCCCAAATTTCTCGGGCTTTCATTTTTTTGTTTCTTTTATCCATTACTATTCTATGGGCTAAAAGATGTTTTATAGCTATTTTTTTTTAATCCCTCCCAAGAGATATCTGTAGGGTCTAAACATCTGAGAGCTATATATAGCTTCATTAGTAAGAAAATTATTATGTGTATTTGCTTGTTTTGCTGATATGTTAGATGGGTAAATATGTACAAGGGTAAATTCCCATGTTAGTGTTAATGTTTGATATCCCATTTTTTGCAGTTGTATCTTGAGGGAATTCCAGAGTTTGTACACACATTTGCAAGCCCAAAGTATATGCATTAGGTCTGCTACCTGGTCCTTGCAGTGTGGGCAGTATGGTGATTTGGATTGATTGAAATTTGTGGAGTATTGCGGGTGTGAAATGTGCATTATTATTTATCATGAGCTGCATGTATGACAGTTTTTTAAGGGGTGTACTTTTCAGTGTTAGATTGATTGCATGACTTATTTGCTGGTCATCTATGGATGGTTTTAATTTTCTCCAATAGTTAGAGAAAAGTAGGTCCTTCTGAAATTTGATTTCATCTATCATTTTATATGAGTTAGATATTGTTTTCCTTGTTTTAAGAATGGTCTTCCAAAGCAGAGTACAGTTTTCCATGTCACTATTAAGTATAGTAAAGTTTTGGTGGTAGCTGGAACACAACTCTATGATTTGTCTTGGAATTATTATATATGATTTGGATAGATTTAGGTTACTTCTCATTTCTTGGATTGTACAGTTAAGGTATGGGTAGATATCTTGGATTATTTTGTCCTTTAATCAAAGAAAACAGTCAAGGTCTAGCATCTTATTTATTTTTAGATTTGGATTTTTATGGAGGGGTTGTAGTGTTACCATAGCTTGCCCAAGGTTTAAGGAATGAAAGAGTTTTTGTGTTATATTTATAGAATGTATTAAGGGATCTATAATGTTATAGGTTTGTAAATCTTTTTTGTTCAAAAAGGGAAGCACTTTGGGATTGATGCCTAGTGCTTTAATGTACCTATAGAATATTGTCACGCAAGGAGGTGACCAAGTTTTCATTGCCGGTTTATGTTCTACTATTCTCAATATTCTGTTAGTGTTGATAATAGCGTAATAAGTTTTAAAATCTGGCAGGTACAGACCCCCTTTGCTTTTGGGAAGTGTTAGTTTCTGATACGAGATTCTGTTTTTTTTTTTGGGTTCTCATATGAATTTTGCTAGGAAGGTATGAATTTGTTTGAAAAAAATGTATTATGTGTAGTTATCTGTGATGTCATGAATATATATGTTAGTCTAGGTAAAATGTTAATTTTGATTATTGATACTTTGGCCAGAAATGGTTGCTTAAGGTTATTCTATCTTTTACAGTCTTGCATTATGCTTTGCCATTTAAGAGTTATGTTGTCTTCCCATTGACTTTAGTTTTATTCACCTGTAAAATGTGTATCTTTGTGGCAAATTGTACAGATTGTGCACATTAAATAATGCCAGGGCTGAGTTTCAAACTTTGTATCCTTCAGAAAATGATTGCTAGTACAAAGCTTTATTCTAGCAGTGTTTAAAACTATGTAAAAGAAACACTTAAATGTCTTCCTGAAATTTGGGTATTTATCCTGAAAATCACAGTAGTTATGGTGTAAAGGAATGAATTGTTTGACATAAACAGAGACATCATCATATTAGCCATTTTCTTGGGTGCAATCCTTGATTTCATTGTCTTATCAACTGTGGACAGTGAGTTGATTACTTAGCTCTGAATAAATAGACAGTATAAAGTCAACAAGTTTAACATTAATATTTTAAATGTGAAAAAATGTTCAATTAATTATGATTTCATTTTTGCAGGCACAAGGGTGTGAAATGCATTGTGGTATGTGTGGTACTTAGTGCAGGTGAGTATAGCTATGAGCTCACCTGTAGTGCAGGGCTTGATCTTCTCAGCCATCAGACAATGCTCTAAGGCTGCCCCAGAAAATGGGCACTTGTTCCGAGTGGGCTGCCCCTAGCAGTTAGCAAATATAATGCAGAATGTTCTTTGAATTCCTGCACCCTTCACAAAGACTTTAATTAGTGCTTCACTCTAGTTGTTTCACTGTGGGTCCTAGCATGTCTTTTAGTTTAATGTGTTGGAGGATGCATTTCCAATAAATGTGAGTTTCAATGAAGGAGAAGTCTACTATTATTCATCTGTTTTCATAGTGAGACTGTTTTGTTTTGCAAATGGTTACCAGTGTTTATGCCGTCAAATTTGAAATAACAGTTTTAGATTAAATCCAAAACTCTGTGATCACTGTAAAAGAAAAAACAAGAGAAATGGTATCTTACCAGCTAGGTTCGAACCAATCACTTTGAAGCAATTGTTATGGTAATTGAGAAGAAACAGCCAAGTAATGGGATATTAGTATAGCTGTGCTGAGACCCCAGCCCATTACCCTGCCTAAAGCCTCATTTGACCATGATCTAGGTCTGAGTGTGTATGATGCTTTCTGTTTTTTCTGTGGTAGAGCAGCCACGGAGTTGGTATATTTAAGTAAAGGAATGTGGGTGTGAGTCACTGAAGGTATAGAGGGCTTGTCCCCTCTCCAAAAAGGAAGTCTTGGAGAAGTATTTGCTGTATATAAAGTACTAGATATACTGTGATTTGACTAAATATGTTTTAAATTAAATTGGCTTGCACCTGTCACCCCTGAGCTTTCGGATATTGGCAAAGGCTCTTGCTACCCCCATAGTACCATTTTTAGGCAAGGCTCAAAAGAGAAACCCACCTCCATAGGTATCACAAGGGATAAGAAACTAAGAGTAATACTCAACACCAGAAGTCTAAACCTCAAGATGCATGCACTCGAAACTCTCCTTAGCATGGAGAACATTGACATCTGTGCAGTAACAGAAACCTGGTTCAAGGCTCCTGATAGCACCCCAGCACTACCAGGTTATACCTCATACCATGCTTTTTGGCCTCAAAACTTGGACCGAACCAGAAAAGGAGGGGGAGTATCAATATTCATCAAAGATACCCACACCTCCAGGTTGGTGGCACATCACAAAGCATCAGAGACTATCCATGTGCAACTGACAGTGCATAAAACTGCCTTCCAGTTTATAGCCTGCTACAGACCACCCTCCCAAACCCAGGAACCCCACTAGGCCTTCCTGAGAACACTGGAAAATATTAAGGTCTCTCCAAACACCATTATATTGGGCGACTTCAACTACCCAAACATAGACTGGAAGCATTACTCTAGCTCCAACACCCTAGCTCAAAGGTTCCTAGAATTTATAAACTCAAATGCTATGGAACAATTTGTTACCACTCCCACAAGAGGGGAAAACATACTGGACCTGATCATCACCAACATGGGGACTCTATGCTGCAAACCAGAAGTGTATCCCTCACTGGCAAGATCAGACCATAAACTAATCTCACTGGATATTCACATCCCGATCCCACCCCCTGCCCAGAAAACCACAGTAAAAAACTTCTCTAAAGCAAATTTCACACTCCTCAAAACCGAGGTGGAATGCTTCAAAGCCCCGGGCCTGTGGAAAATACGGCCCAGACCACAGAATCCTTTATAAATGCATTCTATCAACACCTTCAGGAATGCATGGATCATGCAATCCCAAATAAAACCAAGACCCAATCCTCCAAAGGCAGACATCCTGTCTGGTGGATCCTAGCCATAAACAAACAATACAATAGAAGGAGGAAGCTACTACATGATAGAGCAAAATCCCAAAAAGGGAAGGCATCTCTGATCAGTGTTAGCAAAAAACTACGGGCACTCATAAAATCGTCTAAGGTCAGCTTCGAGAGAAAAATTGCGCAGGACACTAAGAATAAACACAAGGCTTTCTTTAGTTATGTTAGGAACCTGGGTGGGAATTCCCAGATATGCTCAGAATTAGTCCAAAATGACAAAAAATACACCGAACTCACAGACATTGCCAACATCCTAGCTGACAGGTTCAGCGCAAACTCTCCCCCCCTCCCCACCAAAAGGGCAAATATCTATCCCAGCAGAGTGCTGCCTCCCTGACATCTCAGATGCTCAGGTAAGAGCCACCCTCTCCAAAGCAAAAAACACAGCATCAATGGGACCAGACGGTGTCCCGGGCTGCATCCTACATGAACTCCAAGAAGAGCTAAACCCAAACATAAAACTACTGTTCAATCTCAGCCTTACCACAGGATATGTACCCAAAGAGTGCCATATGCTGCCCGGTTAAAGAAACTCCAGCTCTACTCAGTGGCATACTGCCTGCTCAGAGGTGATCTGTGCCTGACATATAAAGCCATGTCCAATCCGGAATTAATGGACATGCTGCACCTCAGAAAATCCAAATCCCATCGAGCTACGCGCTCGAGAGACTTGAACCTCAGCACTGAAATAAATAGGACATGCTGGGGGGACAGATTCATAACCCAGAGGCTCCCTTCACTCTGGAATAAAATCCCAGTCCAGGTTAGGCAGAGTCCCTCATTGACTCTCTTCAAGAGGAATCTTGATGAATGGATAGGGGATCATAGGTTTACCCCGGGTATCACTTCTGTGTCACTGTTAGACAGAGGCACAGTATACTAACCTCGAAAAAGGGCATAGCAAAATTAATTTAAAATGGGTGGCGAAAGCCAAACACACTCTGGCTAGGCTTATAAATGCCCTAGGGCAGATAGCCTAGTATGAACCTATGAACCTATGAACCTATAAATGAAAAGTTTCTTGGTGGTAAGCAAATTACATACATGCACAGATATATGTATATATGTATACATACATACATATAGGTAGATATAGATATATACACACACACACACACACACACATATATAAATATATATATATATATATATATATATATATATATATATATATATCTAGGATCCATACTCATCCCTGAATAAACTTTTAACCAAATAACTGATGGCCGGGCATACTTACGCGAAAATGCTTTTCACCGAAACAGCATGTTTGTGTAAGTATGCCTGTTGCGGAGGTCGTACTAAGGTGTGGATAAGGGAAAATCCCCTTTTCCCCACTGTAGTTTGATCTCAGAATGAGAATATTAAAGTAGGGGGGAGGGGGGGGCACAACCCCCCATATGGGGAATGCAGGGGGGCTTGCCCCCCCTGCATAAATGTTAATTTAATGCTTTTTTTTTTTATTTAAAACAGTTTAGCGAAAGCACTTTTTTGGTGAAAGCGCTTTCGCTAAATTGTGCTTGGTGATATTGGATTCAGACTGTTGAACTTTCGTTCAACAGTCCTAGATCCATATATATATATATATATATATATATATATATATATATATATATATATATATACATGCCTGTACATAGAAACAAACAACAGCAAAGGGTAAAAAGTCACATAGACATATTATTCAGTAAACACATAAGAAAAACCCAGCCAATCAGAAATTTTCATTATGTAATACCTTCAACCGCCTGCAGTACAGACCCATGGGATACATGCAAGTGACCCCTTAAAGACTGATTGTCCACGACTCTTTACTTTTTAATTCTTAAGTCTTTGTGAGTATATTCAGGGCATTAAAGCCAAACACTACTAGGTGTGGGCATGCATGTTTCAGACTTTTTAGTGATCCTCATAAGCACAGCATAAGTGGATAGTTTTGCTATAATTGAGAAATACAAGGCTTCAAATCAGGCATGATGCCCATAAACAATGAGGTGTCTGCAAAATATCTCAGCTAACATACAAAGCAAATGCATGAAAAACCCTGCCAGTTTAGTTTTTATTGTGTAATACCTTAAACCTTTTGTAATAAAGGCCCTTGAGATGAATGCATATAACCTCTTAAGAACAGCATCTATATCAGAAGATTGAATGCTAAAAATAATGAATGCTCTTTTATCGAACTTAAAAACGCAAATCCTTAAAATGTTGAAGGAACAGATCATCAATTTTTTTCCCAGGAAAAAAATTTGCTGATCCAAAAAAAAAAAATAATAATGTGGGGGGCTGTGCCCCCCAACCCCTCCAACTTAAATATACCAACTCCGAGATCGCACCACAGTGGAGAAAACAGCAAAATCCAGCGAATGTCCCAGCGATTCCCTGGGAAAAAAATCGATGTTCCGTGCCTTCGACTTTTTCATGTTTCGCATTTCAAAAGTTTGATATAAGAGCATTCACTAATTTAAGTATTTGCTCTTCTGATAGGAAACCTAAGAACATACAAAGTTTTTTTCTGGATGGCTTCTGAATGCCCATGAGTTTTTAGTTTTTTTACTTACTACTTTTTTAATTTTTTAAATCTTTATTGGTACATTCAAAACAATAAAGGCAGACCTCACTAGCTGTGGACATGCATATCTTGGCCTTTTTAATGACCTCATAAACATAATATAAGTGGATTGTTTGGCTGTACTTTAGAAATACAAGTCTTCAATTTAAGCTTGATATCCATAAACAATAAGGTGCCAACAAAATATTCCAGCTAACATCTTAACTAAAGGATAAAAGGTCCCACAGACAAACCATTCTGTAAAAAACTATATGGGATATATGCAAATGTCCCCTTAAGGAGATACAGTGTTTCAGCTACATAGCTTCTGAATGCTCATGATGTTTTAGTTTTGACTTTTTACTTCTTTCTGAGTACAATTGCATATATCTCATGTTCCCCTATTACAGGAGGTTTACGGTATTATACAGTGAAAACTCTAGCTTGGCTATTTTTCTTGCAGCTTAAATATCTATATTTTTGTAGCTAGATAGATATACACATATATAGATGCAGAGATAAACTGATATACACACACACATATATATATATATATATATATATATATATATATATATATATATAATATATATATATATATATATATATATATATATATATATATATATATATATATATATATATATATATACATATATATATATATATATATATATATATATATATATATTCACACACATAGATAGATATAGATATTTATGTGTGTGTGTTTGTCTATGTGTGAGTACGTAAATGTGCCTCACAGAACCTGTGACATATGTCTGAATGGTATGCACTTAACTTCTGACTGAATGTATAAATATAACATCAGTTTTAATATATTTGTAGATCCCAAAATTAAAGCAAATGCATGTATCTATTTTATCATTTGCTTGTTCACTGAGAATTTTAAATATGTCCTTATAGCAAACTGAATTTTAAAGTTGTGTTCTTTACTTGAATGCAAATTGCAGTTATTCATGAGTGTATTTCTCTATATCAGGATAACTTGTGAGAATACACCAGTGGTTTAATGGCATTTGTTAAATTTTTAAGAATCTGTTTTTGTAACTATATGGACCAATACATTTGTAATATTATTTCTGCTCTTTTGTGTCTTTTCCAGTCTCTCTGGGAACTAAGATTCTAATATTGTTTAACTTTCACATAACATGTCACTTCTACTTCAAGAAACATTTCATTTTTATAGCATTTTTGTTCAAACTTAGATACAGCTACAGATAATTCTTTTTCACCTTTTTTCTATGAGTTCAAAAGCCTACTAACTCATACCGTCTGGCCACCTGCTGTTCCATTTAATGTAAAGTATGGATGCGTTCTGGTCCCATGAAGGTACTTATTTGCACAAACATGCTTTTTATTAATAGCTGTTTTAAAACTATCTTCTATTTTTATATGCACATCTAGAAAATGTATAATGTGAAAAGAACAATTTAAGTAATATCTCAGAAAGTATCCTAATAAAATACACAAATAATTTTAATTGTCTTTTACTACCATTACATACTAAAAATATCCTCCACAATAAGAAACCTTCACTTCTTGAGAGTCAGTCAAAATCATTAATTTATAGTTCCTAAAAATGAAATTCCATTTTCATAAGATGAAATTCAGGGAATTATATCCATGATTTTAGGTGTAATTTCTAGTAATTATCACAATTGTCTTATAATATTTTATTGCTTGTGTATCTGCAGAAAAAAAATGAAGTATAGAACACGTGACAGGTGGATAAATCTAACTATAGAACAGTTTTATAAGCAACTGATGGTATTGTAAGTGGTAAGTGTAAAAAATAATACATGTTACTGTGATTGACTGCTTTGTCATAAAATGCCAAATTCAATGAAAATCTCATGTTCTTCTAATGTCTACAGACTGTAAATTTGGGATTCTTTAATACTTTTCATGGAAAAATGGAAAGCATATCTCTCTAATTTTATTTCTTCCTATTAAAATTGTTTAAGGACGCTAATTAATTATCAGCAATTCATCTACTTTTTTACTTTTATTCCTAAGATTACCTGTATAGAACCATTATATCCTAATGTAGTTCATCCTCTGAACCTGTATATCTGAAAAAATGTTATGAAATCATCATTTTAGAATTTGATTATATGTTTTCAACAAATCAAGGACCTCTTGACATAGAACAAAAGGTTGTGGTTGGTATAATGGTTAAGCTGTTTACCTTACACAGAAGGTACAGGGATTGATTTTCACGTTTGAAAGTGAAACTGATTAGACATAAATAGCCCACAGGATCAGCTAGGCTAGTAATGACCTATGAATTTATATATCAAAAATTCTAAAATAGCACTTGCTCTTCTGCTTATGAAAATGTCATGCCCATATTTCCAGAAGAGGTAATTTTTATTAAGGCATTATACACAAACATTTTAGAAGATTAGAAGGACTATGTGCTTTATAAACAGTTTAGTTTAGGCAAGAGAACTGAGGATAGATTTTCGTTTTTTCATTGTTTTTAGTCATAACTGTAAAACCACTGCTTCTAATGATCCAACTAAACAACATTCCTATTATCTGCCCCAGTAGTGTAGAGTAGTAAAAGCGTCTATATCATATTATCGAAGACGTAAAATGTCGAACACTCAAAAGATGGAAAATGCCAAAACTTGAACTCCGTATTATGGGGGGCTGTGCCCCCCAACTCTGAGGTTGTACTACAGTGAGGAAAGGGCAAGGGCAAATATCCCAATTTTCACTGTATTGCAATTTCAAAAACAGAACTTATAGTTTTCGGCACTTTCGCTCTTTTGACAGTCAACATTTTAAATTTGCAATAATGTGATATAGATCTGTGGTAAAGCCCTAAGGTCCAGTCAAAATGAGTTCAGTTAGTGGTTCTAGTGACTGATAGAGTGGCAGGAAGGGTTTGACGTGCTCATACTGTGTTGTGGGAAGGAATTTGTTGATGATGTTCCCTTATGGGAAGTATAATCCAAAGAGGGGGAATTGCCCTCAGACATAATCAATGAGAACAAGAGGTGGGGAAGAGAGTGGGTAGGGCATATGAAGAAACCAACCCCAATAGATATGCAAAGACAGCTGTGTGACACAATGACTTTAGGATGACCATAACTAACAAAAATGAAGTAAGTGCAGGATAAGAAATGCGCTGGCATGCCTGGCATGAACATGGGGCACTGGGAAGATGGACCAGTTAAATCATGCCCCAAGGGAGACCATAAAAAAGACAACATTCTTTATAGATCTAAACTGACACATTGATGTTAAAATTAAAATGTTTGTAGATGACTGATTTTTTTCTTCACACTCATCCAAATGAAGGTATGCAGTTACAGTTTGAAATTCAACGCAGACATGGTTCTCCAGTCAGACTATAAAGCAAACTTGAATAAATATACAATTTTCTGGCAAATTAAAAAGTAAGAATAGTGTTGACTTTCTTCTACCTTGTCAGCCATTACCTAAATATTTGAGAATATTTTTTGCATCAAGACATTCTAAGGATGTTAAGAGATTTGGTGGAGAAGTAGCACCAATATTTTCCACTGGACTTCACATTTTTGAATCGTTGCAATGAACTGCTTTTAATGCTTCTGAAGCTTTAAGAAAATGTTACTACTTCAGATCCATCAACTTCTCCTTACTATTTAATCCATATCCCTCCTTCATCTATGAGTTTTAATGCAAAGGACAGAGGGGGAAAGGTGAAGAAAGGAGAGATTTTCCATGCTGATGCAAAACCTGAGGTTTACTTTGGGATATTATATATTCTTGTGCTTTTCAACACATAACAAATACTTAGCATATGGTACCTTACTTACCTGTTTTTTTGTTTTTTGTTTTTTGTATTATTTTTGCAAATGCAACAAGAATGATCCTGCTGTGAGTATATAACTGTAGGTATAATGCCTACTCAGTGCATTTCAACAATATATTTTATTTGTGTTCTTTGTGTTTGCATCTGTATTTTTTGCATAGTATCATAGTAGAATCATAACAGAATACAAGGCTCTCTACCTAAGGGCCTAGCCATGCTTCACAATAAAATTTGATGGATATTGGTTCCCATGGGTTTTGATGAGGGTATGGGTGCTCGAGAATTTAGAAGCTTCCTCCAAGAGATACATAGGTGCCAGACCAGGGGTATATTTATGGTTCCACATCTATAGTTTTAAATTTTGCTTGAATAAGTACTGAAATGAACTCTGCTTCACATAGATGGGAAGTCTGTTCCAGAGAAGGGGAGTCTCTGAGACACATACCTGTCTCTCTAACATGTCACATTAATGCTGCAGGCAAGATTTTGGACCCTGTATCAGGTGTTCCTGATGCTATTTGTTTTATGGATGTGGAACAGATATTTTAGGCCTGGATCAGATGATGCTTTGTACGGCAAGCATAGGTTGCATCTCAGCAGCCTGTAGGTGATCAAATATAAGGACAAGGTTTTGAGATGATCCACACAGGACTTGTTTTCCATACCTCCTATTCTTTTTGTGAGGAATCTCTGAGGACATTCCAGTTGTTGCATATGTCTGGCCAGATACATACTGAAGGGGACATTGCACTCAGTGATTTATCTTTTCAGAGCAGAGTACAACAGAAAGCTAATATATTTGCTATAGATACCATATCTATGCTTATAAGCTATGCAATATAGAATATTTTTTTTACTACAGTAAGCACACAGTGATCAAATGCCAAACCACTGTCTACGTGTGTTCCTAAATCCCTACACAGTCTATTCTTAGGGGATATTGTCAGTGTACTAGTTTGTTGGGGGTGGTTGTCTTTCCAAAAGATAATTTGATGCACTTTTTTTGCTCGTAGTTTTATACTATGACTCTGGTACTAGTTATTGGTCCATGTAAGGTGTTCACAGAGGATATTCATGTCTTGGCAAGATTCAGTGAATGCACTCAATTTGCAATCATCTGTAAACATGTCCAGCCAGAGGCCCTTCATGTTAAACTTGACCTCAGAGAGGTAGATACCAAACAGGAGCAACATTGGCACTAACCCCGAGGCAGCCCACTTAATTGGCCTTTTTGTGGAGGTAGACACATTCTTACTTCTTGAGTCTTCTCTATAAGCCAGCTGGCTATCCATCAGGTGATGTAGGTGTTTATACCTAGTTTAATGAGCTTTTCTACAATGCCAAAGTGGGAATTTATGTCAAATGCCTTGTTCAGGTCAAGGTTAGCAGTATGCACCTTTCAATCTTTGCCCATTGCTTTGATGACCTTCTCAAAGAAGTTCACCAGGTTGAACCTGCCCTTGACAAACCCCAAACTGATTTGGGCCTGATGTTTGTAGGCTGCCCAAGTCATCATTTAGGATATCCATCTTTGCTCTCTGTAGCTTTGCACATTAGGCTGTTCAGGCTTATGTTTCAATAATTACCTGGTCTATGGATGGCCCACCTTGTGCAGCTGGATAACCTTTGCAGTCCTCAATTCATTTCACATGAAGCTTGTTAGGAGGCTGTAGTTAATAGTGTCTCTAGTGGTACCAATATCTAAAGTTTCTTGCAATTAAGGAGGAATTCTGGGATATTACTGAGACCCATCAATGCAGTCTTCATGGCCTTGGAGAGTGCCTTGAGCAATGTTGTATAGTGAAAGTTGGGGGATTATGGATGTTGTTATTTCCTGGGGGTGCATCCGTCGGGGAGTGGGGGTAAAATTGGAGCTACATTTGTCATCCAGGAGGTTTGCTTTATCTTCCAGCTCCATATAGGTAGCACCACTTACAATTAATTTAGCACATTGCTTTATATTGCCTTTGAGGTTATGGGCATAGCTGAAGAAAGCTTCATGATTGTTCTTAGCCTGGGAGGCTAATTGTATCTCAGATTTGACTTTGGTGAACTTTATTAGCAACTTGAGTTGCTTGTTTAGGTTGATGATGGATTTTTTACTTTGCTAACACTGCACCTCCTAATTCTTTCTGTGAAATTCTTCCTTTTGTTATACAACCTATTTGTACTGTTACTCCACACAGTGGCTTGTTTTTGAGATGATCCTGTGCTTAATCCTGGTAGGTACAGCTGTCACTATGCAGCTGTCTCTATGCGACTGTTAACATGATTATGTACAGTTTCTTTGAACAATTCTGAGGGGACAACAGTGTTCTCAGGGTTTGGTGGGGCCTTGAAATTTTGCCAGGGTGTCACTTAGTAGTAGGAAGTTTGCCCTAGAATAATCCCTAAGAGTTCCAGGGTTACCATTTCCCTGGTTTTAACTTTACTTCAAAAGAGACAGCGTTATGATCAAATCTGACTTGCAAGGACATTACACAAGTGAGTTTATGCCCCTATTAGGTGTGCAGATTTACTGGTACAAGATGTTACTATATACAAAGTTCGGGAATCTTTGGACTTGCATGTTAGGGGTTGTGTGTGATTCACAGTTTATACTGGGTTGGCTAAAGTTGCCCATGAGTATAATGTTAGATTGAATGGGGAGCATCACCAGTACATTTAAGTATGCATTATGGTGTTACTTGGTCATAGAGTGGTACCTATAGCTTGCAAGGATGCAATATGGGACTTTGTCTAAGGTAATTTGGACATGGAGAGGCTTAAGTATACCATACTTGCAGATCAACCTTAAGATGTGTTTGTTTTAATGTAAATAGAGACACCACCATGTTTTGCTCCTTCTTCTGCAGGAGTTGGTCTAAATGTGTGGACATCGTTATAGCTCTGCACTGCGGGTGTGCTTTTTTATAGCAATAACACATGGCTGGGTGTGGGTAATGCTTGATTTACCAATGGTTGGCATGGTTTGGTCATGAGGGTGAAGCCCGGGTGACCAAATAAAGCCAACCGTGGGTAAATCCAGCATTACCCACACCCAGCCATGGGTTATTGCTGTTATACAATGATGTTAGTTTTGTGTTGTGTTATGTTTGTGTTTTTATTTAAGTTTTTGTTTGCTTTACTTTGTATTCTTCCCACTTTTTGTGAGATAACATAGCCCACACTTTGATGTAGTTAGCCACGACCCCTCTGCTTTGTCTTGAACTTTTGAGAATTATATTCCAAACAATAGGAGGTGACATTTTATAATATTTATTTTTTGAAGTAAAAGTAAGCTATAACTGTAAGTATTGTCATTATCTGCTTATTTGTTCACTGAAAATTGTGAGTTCTCTCTGTGTCTGCAGTTAGTTGGTTTATTCTTCTCACTTCATTGATATTCAGTGTAGAAGTCTTAGCCTAGAGGGCTTCTCTGTGCCTTAAAGTCATAGTTCCTTATCTCTGAAATTATTTCTGCTGAATAGTTGCATACTTCAGCTGCAACAACTTTATTACAAGCTGAGATAAGTACAAGCTTGCAGTGTAATAAGATAGTACTGCATTTTTTTTGTTTTATTATTTCATTGAATATTGTGTTAAAAATAGTACTGCATTTATCTGCTTATTTGTTCACTGAAAATTGTGAGTTCTCTCTGTGTCTGCAGTTAGTTTTCCCATCCACCGTCCCTGTTCTTGTTTTGGAATTAATCTTGGTGGCTTTTGAATTGAGCGCCCCTCCTGTAAATTTGTGTTTGAACACTCCTCCTGGGCCCATCTCATTTGCTCACTCAACTGAGAACAGTGAGGTCATATTTTGGTTTCAGACACTCCTACCATTCCCATCTGTTCAGCCCTATCCCAGCTCTATCCTAGTCTAGTCTCATTAGCTCATCCTGCCTAATACAGAGAGAACATTTGAGTAGGCATATACCCACTTAGGCCCTGAACTTATCTGATTGAAGACTGCTGAAACAGGGCTCAGTTCTGAATTTTTTTACTGGTTAATTGGGTAATTTGTTTAAATCAGTTTGCTTGTTTTCCATTGTTTATATATATATATATATATATATATATATATATATATATATATATATAAACACATTTGCACTTTACCTGCTTTTACTGTATTTGTGTTCTTCCTACTTTATTACCTTATTTTGCTTTTGTCTCTTCTTAGAAGTACTCGACTCGGTAGTAGCCTGATTAAACTGTAACTGTTATTCTAAGTCTTTTGGTTAAAGCACTTGGTCTTCAGACCGGTTGTTTTACACTAAGAAGGTTTATGGTCTACACTATTGTGGCAGGACAGGTAGCTTACATCCTTCTAAGTTGGGAACTGCTGATTGAAGGCTCAGTGTTTGTTATTCTAAAAGTGTATTAGTTCTGGTTAAGCACTTGGGCTCCAGGCCAGTTATTTTACATAAAGAAGGTTTGTGGTCTGCACTCTTGTGGGAGGAGAGGCTAGTTTCTCCCCTTCTGAGCTGGGAATTTCTGGCCAAAGGCTTACTGTGCCTGCTTATTTGAACTGTTTTTCTGATATTGGTGCACCTTGTCTGCTGTAGCATAGACTAGATTCAGGCCTGCTTAATCTAGCTTTGTTTGTATAACTTGAGCACTAATCCAAGCCATCTTTTTTGGAGAAGGTTCCCCTGCACCCTAGTGGCAGGAGTGTGTGGTTAGAACTTGTCTGATTGAAGACTGCTGGAACAGGACTCAGTTTTGAGTGATTTTTACTGGTTAATTGGGTAATTTGTTTAAATCAGTTTGCTTGCTTTCTATTGCTATAAAAATGCAGTTTATTCATCTGCTTTTACTGTAACTGTGTTTCTTCCCACTTTATTACCTTATTTTGCTTGTGCTTCTTCTTAAAAGTACTCAGTTGTATTATTCTGCTGCAGTTATTACTGCTTGGTAGTAACCTGATTCAATTGTAACTGTTATTCTAAGCCTTTTGGTTTAAGCACTTGGGCTTCAGACCAGTTGTTTTACATTAAGAAGGTTTGTGGACTGCATTGTTGTGGCAGGACAGGTAGCTTACATCCTTCTAATTTGGGAATTGCTGATTGAAGCCTCAGTGTCTGTTATTCTAAAAGCGCATTAGTTCTGGTTTAAGCACTTGGGCTTCAGGCCATTTATTTTACATTAAGAAGGTTTGTGGTTTGCATTCTTGTGGGAGGAGAGGCTAGATCCTACCCTTCTGAGCTGGGAATTTCTGGTTAAAGGCTTATTGTGCCTGCTCATATGAAATGTTTCTTTCTGAAATGTGGGTGCCTTGTTTGCTGTAGCCCAGAAGTTAGTAGTTTATTGGCCATTTTGGGCTAATTTCTATCTCTTTCATTTCCCTGCTATAAAAAATGCATTTGCACATTTTTTGTGCTTGTATTCAGCTAAGCGAGTGCCTGTCAGGTGTCCTGCAGAGTTCTACAGCAGCAGAAAGACAAAAGAGAGAATTTGGAATGATTAAGTATAATTTTTCTGCATTTTCTTGCTGTCTTTAACTACTTCTGCCTAAAATTCCAATTTTTTAGCATTTCTGTGATTTAAAAAGCATGTTTTTGCTACATATTCTACTTGTTTTGCTACATATTGTACATATTTACTGCCTGCACTTGAACTAAGTCATTTTTGTGTTTAAATAATCTGTTTAACTGTTGTAGGCTGTACACTAAAGTGTGATAGCCATTTATGTGCATTTAAAGTGTTTTTTTAATTGTATCTGCTTTATTTTCTGAAAAAAACAAAACAACAAAAAATATACTTGTTTCCCGCCTTTCTGAACTAGTATAGTCCAGTTTTCAGGTTATTGCTGAATTCAGGGCTGTGTTACAAGTTTCTGTGCTGCCCATAACTTACTTGGATAGAAGGAAGTTTCTCTGTTCACCTGTGAGAGAGTGGAGCTTTGAGCAGCCTATTTGTTCCTGGAGGAGTGGTTTCAACCCAGAAGTTAGTAGTTTATTGGCCATTTTGGGCTAATTTCTATCTCTTTCATTTCTCTGCTATAAAAACCACATTTGCGTGGTTTTGTGTGCCAGGCAGCACTGGTTAGCTAGGGTTAAAATATTCCTGGCTGCACGAAGTCTACTCGTCAATTTTTACCTTGGAACTAGACAAACTTTCAACTTAAGCACTCAAACCATTCATTTCACAGCCCAGCACTTGTTCAAAACTCATTGCAAGCACTAATTAACCCTAGCACTAGACACCCCCTATACTGTCCAGAAGGTCAAGGCTCTCTGTTCGTCCCTCCCAGCCAATCAGTAAAACAGCTCACTTTACCTATTCAGGCATGTCCAAAAGGCAGTTTCAGGTGTACTCTCCAGTCCAATTGGTGAATCTGGGCATTTTGAGGCAATGTTACAACTTCCTCATGTACACAGATAACCCTCTCCTCCTACCACCAAACAGTAATATATGCGAGAGATGCAATCATACAGCTAAACTGGAGGCAAAGCTCTCACACCCCAAGACTGGAACTAACCATCAAGAGGAGAAGGAAAATACTTGTAACACACCACCAGTTTCACACAGACCTACTAAACCAACACCGGCAAATAACACGCATAAATACATGAAAACATACTCCGAGGCTCTAAATAAAAATCTGCAAAAGCAACAGAGACCTCCAAAGCAGACATCCAAGCAACCTCCACACCCCATCACAAACCATGAAACACATACTTCACATAATCAATGTGCCATGCAATCACAGTCTTTAAGGCAAAATAACATACCCAACACACTAGTAATAGGCGACTCTATAGTTAGGCACACTGATGTCCCACTAACTAGGCTGGACAAGGAGAAGGTTACAGTTAGCTGCCTGTCAGGTGCCAGGATCTGCCACATAACACAAGCACTCAGGTCACTCCAGAACAAGTACAAATATGACTCTGTCCTTGTCCATGTTGGTGTGAATGATCATAGATGTACCTCCCTGGACTACATGAAAAGAGACATGGAAGAGCTCTCTGATCACGTAGCCCAAGCCGGTATGACCCTGACCCTTAGTAGCATCCTGCCCTCGACAAGAATGATGCCACAGTATAAAGAAAAAATGATCAATTTCAACAAATGGCTAAGTTTTTGGTGTCATTCAAAGGGGATCCAGTATCTGTCTGCCTGGGATGACATGTTCGACAAGCCACGTTGCTTCACAAGAGATGGCTTGCAACTGTCACCCTTAGGCTTTGGAATACTGGCCAAGGCTTTTGCTACCCTCATAGTGCCTTTTTTAGGCAAGGCACAAAAGACAAACCCATCACCGTAAATAGCACAAGTAACCAAAAACTAGGGGTAATGCTACTCAACACCAGAAGTCTAAACCTCAAAATGCATGCACTCGAGGCACTCCTCAGTATGGAGAACATCGATATCTATGCAGTAACAGAAACCTGGTTTAAAGCTCCAGAGAGCACCCCAGCACTACCAGGTTATTATACCATACTTTTTGGCCACAGAACCCAGACCGAAACACAAAAGGCAGGGGTGTATCAATATTCATCAAGGATTCCCACGCATCCAGGTTAGTGGTGCAGCACAATGCCTCAGAGATCATCCATGTGCAACTAACAATGGGCAAAACTGCATTTCAAATTTTAGCTTGCTACAGATCACCCACCATGACCCAGGACCCACATTCCGCATTTCTGGAGACACTGGAAAATATGAAAGTCCTACCAAACACCCTAATATTGGGTGATTTCAATTACCCAAACATGAACTGAGAGAACTATTCAAGTACTAACTCCCTTGCCCAATGCTTCCTAGAATTTATAAACTCAAATGCCTTGGATCAACTGGTCAACACCCCCACCAGAGGTGACAACATCTTGGACCTGGTCATCACCAACATGGGTGACCGGTGTTCTATACCGGAGGTCAACCGCTCGCTGGTTAGATCAGACCATAGACTAATCACTCTGGATATCCACATTCCGCCCCCACCCCCAATCAAGGAAACCACCATGAAAAACTTTTCAAAAGCAAACTTCACATTACTTAAGACCGAGGTGGAAAGGTTCACAGCCCCCATGCTAAAGAACAATGCTGTCCAAGCTGCTGAATCCCTTACAAAGGCACTCTATGAGCACCTGCAAGAATGCATAGATCATGCTATCCTACGCAAAACCAAAACTCACTCCTCCAAGAAAAGGAAACCAGACTGGTGGACCCCTGCCATAAACAAGCTATACAATAGAAGGAGGAAACTAGTACAGAAAAGAGTAAAATCCCAAGAAGGAAAGAAATCACTGATTAGTATTAGCAAAAAACTATGATCCCTCATAAAATCATTCAAGGCTAGCTTTGAAAGAAAAATTACCAAGGACTCCAAATATAACCACAAAGCGTTCTTTAGCTAGGTCAAGAACCTAAGTGGAAACATTCAGATCTGCTCTGAGTTAGTGCAGAATGGCACAAAATACACTGAACCAACTGATATTGCCAACATTCTGGCAGACAGGTTTAGTGCAAACTTCACCCCCCTTTCTCCCCTTAAAGGGCTCATAACCATACCAGTAGAATCTAGAGCCCTGGCAATCACTGACACACAGATTAAAACAGCCCTATCCAAAGCCAAAAACTCAACTTCAATGGGATCGGACAGAGTCCCAGGCTGTGTCTTACATAAACTCCAAAATGAACTAACCCCTCACCTAAACACACTGTTCAAACTCAGCCTCTCTACAGGCTACATACCCATAGAGTGGTGCACTGCAACAGTTATCCTGTTCCACAAAGGTGGAGCCACAACGGATACCTGGAACTATTGCCCTATAAGCCTGACTAGCCTGGTCTGCAAGGCTATGGAGCACATCATCATGGAACTCATTAACAGAGACATTGGGAACCTCCAAACATTGGGCCCTACCCAGTTTAGCTTTGTTAAGGGCAGATCATGCCTCCTAAACCTGGTGGACTTCTTTGAGACAGTTACCAAGGCTTTAGACAAGGGAAAGGAGGTCCACACAGCCTACCTAGACCTCACAAAGGCTTTTGACACCATTCCCCATTCTGGTATTATAGACAAGCTCAACAGCCTGAACATAAACCGCTATGTCACGATATGGGTTGCCAATTGGCTCATGGATAGAACCCACATGGTGAGAGTTGCAGGCTCTAGGTCTGACTCTAAACCACTTACAAGTGGTGGCCTCCAGGGCTCAGTCCTGGGACCCCTCCTGCTCAGTATATACTTCTCAGAAGTACAGGCAAGCACATGAGGACTATGGCTGACCAAGCTCACAGACGACTGCAAACTGAGGGCCATAAGTGATGCTCTGGCCGATACAGACATCCTCCAGAAGGGTCTCACTGAGATGGATACCTGGTGTCAAAATCATGGCCTCAAGCTAAATGCCAAAAAGTGCATAGTCATCCCCTTTGGAAAGAGCAAAGTACCCATGAACTACCACATACATGGTAGTCCCCTAAATACAAAAAATGAAATAAGGGATTTGGGGACCCAAGTAGATAGTAATCTCTCCTTTGATAATCATATTGCCAAGGTGGTTAGAAAATCCTTCTATGTGGCCTACCTAATCACAAAAGGGTTCGCATCTAGAACAAAAGAGGTTATTGTGCCCCTCTACTCATCACTCATCAGACCCATCATAGAGTACAATGCCCCATTTGGGACGTACCTTACAAGACACCTGCAACAGCTGGAAAGACCACAGAAGTACCTCACCAAGAGGATTACTGGCCTCAAACAGATGCCCTATGCAGCCTGATTGAAGAAACTCCAGCTGTACTCAATTGCATACCACCTACTCAGAGGTGATCTCTGCCTGACATACAAGGCCATGTCCAACCCATAATTGATGGACATGCTCCACCTAAAAAAAAAACAAATCCCCAAGATCCACACACTCTAGGGATTTAAACCTAACCATAACGATAAATAGTACTTGCTGGAGGGATAGATTCCTGTCCCAGAGACTCCCCATGCTTTGGAATAGGATTCCAATCTACATTAGGCAGAGCGCTTCACTAACACTCTTCAAGAGAAACCTTAACGAGTGGATGGGAAACAGAAAATTTACCCCAGCTATCACTGCAATGGCTCAGCTGGACAGAGGCACAGGAAACTAACAGCTCTGCTGGATAGAGGCACACAGGGAACTAATTTAAAGGGACGGCGAAAGCCAACATGTTTGGGCTAGGCTTACATATGCCCTCAGGCAGATAGCCTAGTACTTACCTATGAAACTATGAACCTATAATTGACTACCTTTTCCCAGAAAGTCACCGATTTTTAGGAGGGATTAAGAGGACAGAGCTAAAATTTGAGTCAAAATCAGGGACAGTTGAGAGGTATGCACAACCATGTCAATGAGCATACATTTCTATTAGTCAGAACCAACCACACCTGCAGCACAATTTCACAGCTAGTCAACAAGGACTAGTTATTACATGTTTATTAACTAGTTTTCCCTACTTTACTAATTCATGCTCCCAGATGAGCTAGAGTCCAACTCTCACAAAATCAACTGTATGTGGTCATTATTCATTACCCAAAGCAGGTGTGTATAGCAAAGGGTACAGTTAAATAGCAGTGTTTTAATGAACTCTTGTTACTATCACAACAACTTAGACATTTTTTTAGGTAACCCGGTTAAGCCAAGAAATCATAAACTATGTTACAGCATTGATACGAGGAGAAAAAACTTCTACAGCAAGGTGCATGTGGCAAAACAAATAAAATGTAATGTACACATCTACAAAACATGAATAAAATGTACATACATGCCATACCTGAAATAAATAAATAAATAAATAAAAATAAGGTTCAAAAACACTACACCAACCCACTCGCACTAGAGTCTTCAAATATACAACTCAAAGAGACAAAAGAATGCTCCAACTCCCATTCAATCGCTCAACGCCAGTATATTTCTAAGCTTCTACTAGCAACATTTTGGTACCCTATCAGAGTATTGGCATATTCTGTTATTACGTGATTTACTGCATTGACTGCATTTACACACACTGTCTACTCACCAGCTCTCCTCTTTGATGGTTGTATCCCTTTTCCTCATGAAATACGCTGACAGTTACTCAAAGAAGATGTTAAAAAATGCCTCCAATGAATACGCCATAACTCATAACGTTGACTTTTTTTAAAATTCAAAATGAGGGCGCAGTGCAACAAAGAAGGATGGCCTCTCATTTTTCCGAAGACATCTGATTTTATGGCAAACAAGCGAGGATTAATATCACTATTATACAATGTCATCTCTGAAAAGAAAGGTAGGGCTGCATGATTTCTTAGTGGCCGGACTTATAACTTAGGTTACTTTGGATTTACACTGTACACACTGGTTGGATTGGCCAATTGTCTTTTCAGAGATGACATTGTATAATGAGTTTTAAACCATTCTTAGTAAATGCAAAGATGTTCACATTCTCCAGGGTGAAGAAAGATTGCAGGCTGTGGAGTCTCTTCTTTACAATCCTGACATAGAGCAGTAACACCTTCAGATTGTCCTGGTCTGATTGAGGTATATCAGTAGGGTTACCAGGTTGCCAAGGCAGTATGAGAATGGACAAGACTTTATCCAATATTCAAAATCCCAGAGGAGACAGGTGCAGACCACCCCTGTCTACCATATCCTACCAGGCTGACAAATATTGCACCATCTTTAAATGACACCATCTCAAGCCAATTCTTAAAGTTAATTATTTTCTGTTCATATTCTGTCATCATCCACGAAGAAGGTAGCATGCTGCTCAATGCTTGGTTCATACTTGCCTGAGACAGATAGTTCAAGAGATTCATAAGGTCCCTCTTTATGTAGTCCAGTGAGGTATTTCTCAGGTTGTTTATGCCCACGTGGACTATGACTGAGCCATGCTGGCACCTGTGGTTCAACAATCTAAGTGCATGTGTGATCTGATGAATCGTGCCCCCCAACATACAACTGACTGTGGCTCTTTTCTCACTTAACAAGATGAGTGAGACATCTGTGAGTCTCAAAATTGAGTCTCCTATAACCAAAATATTGAGGTGTATGGTGGCTTGCCTTATGGGCATAGAAGCAGATACACTGTGGGATGTGATCTTATGTGCTATGTTGCCTGTTGATTTTGTAGAATTTCCTTGAGGATATTGAATATACTTTTTATTTGTGCAATGAGAGAAATTCTTATTGGTTTATGGAGATATATTTTAAGAGTCTCAGCACATGATGGTCTAGTCTCTCATCCGTACTATTTGAGCAGGGTGTAGTGTGTGTACTCCTGATGACCGATTTATTATTATAAGTGCTTGCATGTGAAAACTTTGCCTTTAGTGACATTATGTAACTAGATCTCTCACAAACCATATTAGTTTATCTCAGAATTAAGGGGTTGTCACCAAACATGAGACAATTGCCACATTACCTCAGTATTCCCAGGTCCATCAGTCTTGCTGTAGAGATAGCAGAGAAGTACATGCTTGTTAGAAAAATATGTATTTGAACATATATAAAGTGCTAGTTTAAAAGCAAATAGTATATAATGCATTTTATTCTATTAATAATATGGCAATGAGAATGATTTTACATGTAATTGCTTGAAGCTTTGGAACTGCAGTGTATTTGAACTCTGACCCTGGCAGTAGCCAGCTCAGCAAGCTTATGTTTTTCACTAATGATTATCTGCTGGGTCAGGAAATTAAATGTATAAGGCATTGAGAATCTTCTTCTCCTTCCTCTGGGACAATTGGCCTTGTGAATGTTGCCAAGATAAGACACAGCTGTTGGAAGAATGTTGCAAGAACAAAGAAGTGTATTACAAGACTGAACCAACTAACCTTGAAGGAGTAACATTTACAGAAAGACATTATAACTGACCAGGTGCTTTGCAAGGCTGTATTATTCCCAAGGGAAAGCTTTTTTCTAAAAATATAACATCAGCAATCCTTATGAATAGAATACTGTTAGTAAAAGTGATGTAGATGCCCTGTGACTAACCATGTCAGTAAGGTGGGCAAAACCTGAATGAAAATACTATAAAATATTCTGTACTTCCTGCATCATGTCAGACAAAACTCTGTACTCGTATGTTTTTTTGCCTCCTGGTGTACACTAGTAAACTTTTGCATCTGAGTCTTCTGTGTTGTTATCATTGTTTTTATTTAACAGTTTGGTCCTTCGAGAATCGGAAACCCTCAGACAGCTACAGATCAGAGTGTACCGGTGCTCGAACACTGCGCAGGAGAAGCTACCGAAACGGTTCCTCTTGAAATACAAAGACCTCCGACTGAATTGTCGTTTTGAGAGGCTGGCCACTTTCTGATCTGCGGCCGAAGAGCGGTCTCGAACTGGTCGACTCAGGAGGCTCAGGTAGGAAGATATTTGCCTTTTTTCTGTTTTAGATCAGGGACTAGGTTGCAGTAAATTCTATTGTCAGAAGATTTGTTATACAGATCAGGGACAAAATGAAATTACTGTATATTTTGTCAGGGATCAGGGAAACAGAATAAGGTAGGCAGTCATTCTAGATAAACTGTGTAAGGAACTGAAATACCACATGGTGAAAAGGGTTACGTAACATTTTCTTTTAGTATGGGAAATCAGTGCACTAAAACATCGCGAGATCCGGTCCTAACTGAAGACGCAAAATATATGCAATTACAACGGGCTGATAATGTTAGGTATTATACAAAATGGGTTAATAAATACGGATTTGATGGTAAATTAGATAAAATTTCATTAGTTAAACTTTTAAAACAACTTAAATCTGACGCAGAAGGTCAGGCAAAAAAACAACGATTAGGCATTCCTCAGGCACACAGGTGGATTGAGGAAGTAAACCGAAGGGAACAAAAAACTAAAAATGCTAAGACGTTATTTTTAGATAAACAGGATAATAATATAGTAATAGCAACAGCTCCTCCTCCCCCGCCCCCTCCGATGCCTTTTTCAGGATATGAAGCAGGAGGACAAGCTGGTCCACCTCCACGTTATCCTGATGTCACAAGAACACTAAAACTATTTGTTAGAGATCCTATTGAAACTAGGTCCCGGACACGTAAAACACTTGTGGACACAGACTTGTATCAAGTAGGGAGAAACACACTAGAGGAAAGTGAGGAAGAAATCTGTCCACTAATCGAGGTACCAAATCCTCAGGCAGGACAGGAAGGGCAGGACCCAACTCTTCTAGTATACAGACCATGGACACCGGAAGATATTCGGAAAGCTACAGAGGGAATTCCTCATCCAAAAGTTAATTACACAAAGTTTTTACAAGATTTACAAGGTATGAGACTAAGTTACCACCTGAATGGGGAAGAAGTAGAAAAGGTAGTTAGACAAATTGTGGGTCCAGACTGGCACATGATTTGTGACACCTGGAATCCTCGTAATGCAGAGCTTAAACCACTCCCACATAGTGACGCAGAACTAGACAACAGAGTAAAAGGTCTTACAGACCGAATTTCTGAAAAATGGAAACCTAGAGCAGATTGGACTTGCATTAACCAATGCATACAACAAGAGAATGAAAGTGTAGATGGGTACTATGGTAGATTATTGGAATGTTTCAATAACCATAGTGGTATGGCTATTCCTGAAAATCAGACACATGATACCTCGTATGAAAAGCAATTGAAAAATGCATTTTTGAAAGGTTGCATTGCACCTATCAGTAGCTTTATTACGAAGCATATGATAGATCATCGAACAAGTAGGCTACAAGCCTTACTTGAATATGCTAGACATGCTGAAAGACACTTTAATAGTAAAAAGAAAAAGAAGACACAAGTCTTCACTGCTGAAGACGGAGCTGAGGTTTTTGTAGTACAGTCCGGTAAGGAAAATGTCCAGGGAAATAGACAATCTGACAAACGGTCAGAAGATTTTGAAGAGAGAAAAAAGAAAGGTGAGTGCTTTAAGTACGGAAAGAAAGGACATTTAGCAAGGGATTGCAGGCTAAATAAAAAGGTGACTACAGAAAGTAAAGGTGATGAGGACTGACTGTATGATAGTGATGAAAGTCAGAAATAATCAGGAAAGACTAACAAACAAAGGACAAATGTAAATGTAGTAGAAGGAACAGAGGAAGTGCAAGCAGATGTAGAGGATGAAGAAAGTGAAATTTTAGATTTGGCATTACTGAGCTTGGAGCTCTATCTGGCAGACACAAAACTGGAAGTTACACTTCTGGTGGAGGGGAGGGAAGTAAAATTCCTGTGTGACTCAGGAGCGACACGGACTTTGATACACCTCTCCAAGTTGCCAGAATATTCTGAATCACCTGATTATATATTAGTGAAAGCAGCAAATGGACAGCTATATAGGGAGCCACTCTCCCATGATATAGCAATAACTGACCCTGTTTCAGGTATAACTCAGAAAAGTAAAATTGTAGTTTCTGCAAAATGTCCAGTAAACTTACTGGGAAGAGATCTTATGCAGATATTTGGCATAGCGGTAGTTCCCACTATGCAGGGTATGGAGGCACAAAGACAAATGGATACTTTTGTGGTGCGACCGGATGGTGAGACTTTTTACTGGTACAGCCAGGACCTAGTTACGACTGGTCCAGGGGTAGTAACCGAGGAACTGATGAATGTAGCCATCAGTAAGGCCCCCTCCCTTGGCACTGACCAACAGCATTTGTTACATTGTACTCTATACTACTGCAGCATGCCAGGACCTGATAAAGAATATGAGCAAGAATTATTCAAAAATCCTGCAAACAGATTAGTATTACGAACCTTGTATTGGGATACTGAGGGAAACAGTGTGGTAAGCTGTTCATTACCTCAGGAATTCATGACACTGTACAAATCTAATCGACTACCACATGTCAGCTTGACGAAAAACAAGAATATGAAATGGGCAGACTTAGGAGAAAAAGTAACAAGATGGGAAAAACAAACTGATTTAGAATTATCAGAACAGGGAATACAAAAACAGAAATTGAATTGGCTAACACAGACACATCCAGCTGTACACTTACAAACTAGTGAAGACAGCTGATTAGCGTTATTTTTAGAAGAAGAAGAAAAAGCCTTGTGTGACATACCAAAGATTCTTTGGTCAACAGGCAAATCAGATGTAGGACTTATTCAAACAGCAGGACCAGTTACTATTACATCAAAATCAGCATTTAGACCACAGAAAAGACAATATCCCTTGAGGAAAGATGCAGAGCAAGGAATCAAGCCTATAATAGCAGCATTACTCAAGGAAGGAGTACTGGAAGAATCTCTTGATTCACCATGTAATAGCCCTCTATTTCCTGTTAAAAAAGCAAATGGGGAATGGCGGATGGTACAGGATTTACAAGCTGTAAACAATGCAATAATACTTAGAGCACCTACGGTGCCAGACCCACACACCTTGTTGAACGATTTAAAGCCGCAACAAAAATATTTTATTGTAGTAGACATAAGCAATGCTTTCTTTTCAATACCTATACATCCTGATAGCCAGTATTGGTTTGCATTTACATTTCAGGGTAAAATATATACCTATACTTGGCTACCACAGGGATATTGTGAAAGTCCAACGATATTTGCACAAGAAATGGCAAGCAACCTGGCAGGGTTTACCCCACCAGGAGGTAGTCAGGTTCTACTTTATGTAGATGACATTTTGCTAGCAGCCCCCACCCAGCATCAATGCAGGGAGGATACGATAGCATTATTGAAATTTTTAGCAGCACAGGGACATAAAGTAAACAAAAGTAAGTTACAACTTTGGAAAAAACAGGTCAGATACCTAGGATATGTAATATCCAATGAATGTAGAATATTAGACGAAGACAGGAAAACAGCAATTTTACAGGCACCTAAACCAGCAACCAAGAAGGAAATGATGTCCTTCTTGGGAACAACTAATTTTTGTCGAAGCTGGATATCAAACTATGCTTTAGAATCTGCTCCACTGGCTGATTTAATATATAAAACACCAATGGCAGCACAAGATATATTACAATGGACACCTGAAGCAGAAACAGCTTTCTGAAGACTAAAACAATTGATAGCTTCTTCATTAGTTTTAGGACTTCCGAATTACCACATAAGATTCTTTCAGACCGTAGATTGTAAACAGGGATATATGACGTCAGTTCTGACGCAACAGCATGGGGATAAGTAATGCCCCATAGCTTACTATTCATCACAGTTAGACCCAGTGGCACGATCGTTGCCTCACTGTGTGCAAGCAGTGGTCACAGCTGCAATGGCAGTACAGGCTTTGGCCTCAGTGGTGTTATTCCACCCTCTCACATTGAGAGTGCCTCATGCAGTTGCGATAATTTTACTGCAAGAGAAAATAGCATATCTTTCTCCTGCTAGACATCTTTCATGTATGACCATCCTGCTGAGCCAACCTCATATGGTAATTGAACGTTGTACAACATTAAACCCGTCAACGTTACTTCCGACTTCTGTGGATGGCGCACCACACAGCTGCCTGCAGGAAATTGAGCAAATAACTTTGCCCAGACAAGACCTCACTGATATGCCCTTGGATGATGCCGAGGTGACATTTTACATGGATGGCTCATGCAGAAAGGGTCCTACAGGGAAAAATCTAGTAGGATATGCAGTAGTCACAGATACAGAGATCTTAGAAGCCCAACCCTTACAGCATAACCTATCTGCTCAGGCAGCAGAATTGATAGCCTTAACACGGGCTTGCACTCTAGCGAAAGATAAATGTGTAAACATATATACTGACAGTCAGTATGCTTTTCTCTACAGTGCATGTTTTTGAGCAACAATGGAAAAATAGGGGAATGATAACATCTAATGGTAAACCGATTAATCATGCGCAACTTATTTTGAACTTATTAGATTCCATTCAGTTACCTACTAAAGTAGCTATTTGTAAATGTTTAGCTCATACAAAACAACAGGATAGAATTTCAAAAGGAAATGCAAAAGCTGATGCAGCTGCAAAGCAAGCAGCCTCAGACTCAGAAACTTTACTTTTAACCGAGGAATTACAACCCTCTGAGATTTTAGATCTAGAAATGTTAAAAACAATGCAGACATTAACTACAAAAGCAGAGAAACAAAAATGGGAGAAACAAGGTGCAATCCTCGAAAATGGACTGTATGTCTCCAAAGAGAAAAAAACAATATTACCGTCTAATTTATTTAGATATGCAGCTTTGTTGAGCCATGGGCAGTGCCATGTCTCAACAGGGGGGATGGTACAGTTAGTAAATCGAATATTCCAAACATACGGATTCATAAATTATACAAAAAAATTTTGTGCAGCATGTCATATTTGTAACAAACATCATGCGCAAGGGGCATTCAAACCCAAGCAAGGGAGTTTTCCTACGCCACCATATCCATTCCACACTATTTGTATGGATTTCATAGAATTGAATAAATGTGAAGGGAAAAAATACTGTTTAGTAATTATAGATATGCTTTCCAAATGGGTAGAAGCGTTTCCAACTAAAAATCTGGATGCAGCAACTGTGGCAAAAGCCCTAGTAAAAGAAATAATTCCTAGATTTGGCATACCAGAAAGGATTTATAGTGACAATGGGACACATTTTGTTAATCAGACAATTCACCAGCTTGGGAGATTCTTTGGAATCTACTTAAAGAATCATTGTGCTTACCACCCGCAGTCTGCAGGACTGGTGGAAAGGTACAATGGAATTCTAAAAAACAAATTGAGGAAGCTAGTGAGTGAGACACAGAAAAACTGGATTTGCTGCCTGCCTTTGGCACTGCTGAACATGACAGCAGTTCCAAATGTAAAGGGTTTGACTCCCTTTGAAATGATATTTGGAAGGGCATATTTTGTGCCACAGTGGAAAGCTCTCATGCCTGCAGAACTAGAGGCTGACAGCTCATTAGCTAGCTATATGAGAAAACTGTTAACAAATAAAACTGTTTTGCAGTTGAACTCTTTTTCAGATAAAAGACAGACCAGACCGTTAGAGGCAGTGCTGACTCCGGGGACCTGGGTGTGGTTGAAGGCTACGAAGAGAAAGAATTGGGCAAGTCCAAAGTGGGAAGGACCGTACCAGGTACTGTTGGCAACGCCTACTGCAGTCAAAGTTGCTGAGAGGTTGTCCTGGGTCCATCTGACGCACTGTAAACCGGTAAAGAATTTTCAACTTGATAAACATTTTGGGACTGATACACAACAAAGGCAGGATGGCCAAGAGCAAAACGAGTAAAAATACGGATCAGCCCCAACAGTTTGTTAAACTGTTAACAAATAAAACTGTTTTGCAGTTGAACTCTTTTTCAGATAAAAGACAGACCAGACCGTTAGAGGCAGTGCTGACTCCGGGGACCTGGGTGTGGTTGAAGGCTACGAAGAGAAAGAATTGGGCGAGTCCAAAGTGGGAAGGACCGTACCAGGTACTGTTGGCAACGCCTACTGCAGTCAAAGTTGCTGAGAGGTTGTCCTGGGTCCATCTGACGCACTGTAAACCGGTAAAGAATTTTCAACTTGATAAACATTTTGGGACTGATACACAACAAAGGCAGGATGGCCAAGAGCAAAACGAGTAAAAATACGGATCAACCCCAAAGATGTTGCTTAATCATCTTGTTGACTATGCATTTATTGACTATGATTGTGATGACCTTCCTTTTGTTGTGGTTTTTCCTACATGTAACCACACAAGTGAAAGTGGAGAGTCGTGATGAATTGTCTATAGACTGGCATCCAAACTCTAACACATACCTAGCTATGAAGCATGTATATGTAGAGACTATGAACATTTCAAATTGCTGGGTTTGTACTGCTATACCAACAGCATATGGAGGACTGTTAATGTCCGCTGTCCCCTTGGGGATAAATGAGACTTGGGAGAATTTACTTTTTGATACAGGATCTGTAAGATCACAAGACAAAATTGCATTGTATTTGCCTATTACACAGAAAGGAATTGTATGTTTTTATAAGAATGATACACTTCAAGTGGGTTGGAGTAGCTGTAATATAACCATATCTTATAAATGCTACATTAAAGTTAAAGATAGAGGCACTGTTTGTAATCTAATTATGATTCATATTTGAGTTTAATGAAAACAACATTAAGTGATGTGCAGAGAAATCCTGTTTTGCATAAACAACTGTCTATTATAGACAAGAAAATGTTTCATTCAGAATTAACCCGCATCAGTACTAAAGTAGAAAACTGTTATTTTGTTTGTGGGAAAAAGGCATACAAATGGCTACCTGAGAATTGGTCCGCAGTTGTTTTTGGGTTATCTGGTTCTGGCCATAAGACATACTGCAGAATTACCTCTAGGTAAGATACAAAATGTGAGAGATGTAGCCCGGAAACCTGAAGGTCCAATCGGAAAACCTGTAAAGCCAGTGGGACAAATCGAAGCTGGTTGGAAAGACCATCATTCCGTAAAAAACAAAGAAAAATTGACTCATATGGACTTGAGTGACAGTGTAATATCCTGGGCTGGAATACTTCCAGCATATGGAGCAGTCAAATCGATCTGGGAGTTGAGAAAGCTGTCAAAACTTCTCGAAGTAATGAGTAATGCAACTTTTTCTGCTCTCGAACTAGTGACTGATGAACTGAATGCAATGAGAACTGTAGTGCTACAAAATCGAATGGCTCTTGACTTCACCCTAGCGGCGAGAGGTGGTACGTGTGCGCTTATCAAAGAAGAATGCTGTGTGTTTATACCAGACAATCGACATGAAATTAATGACCACCTAGAGGTAATACAGCAGGTATCGGCCATGACTGAACCAGGCCCAAACCCACTGACGAACTTTTTCCAGAGTCTGTTTGGTGGGTGGGGTTCTATCCTAATGAACATCTTGATTGCTATTTGTGTTGGTCTGCTCCTATTAGGAGCATGTGTCTGTTGTGGGATTCCCTGCATGAAAAGATTGATCAAAGATTTTATTGATATATCTGTAACTGAAACTTTGTACCAAGACATTGAGTTAGAAAAATTAATTTCAGATGAAATTCTTTCTGAAGTGTAAACTAAATGACTTACCTGGTTGAAAGTCCTTAAAGGAGAAGGCCAGGGGATAAAATGACATTGTTTATATTTCAGAATAGAATAAAAGTATTAAAAGGGAGGAAAATATTAGAAAAATATGTATTTGAACATATGTAAAGTGCTAGTTTAAAAGCAAATAGTATATAATGCATTTTATTCTATTAATAATATGGCAATGAGAATGATTTTACATGTAATTGCTTGAAGCTTTGGAACTGCAGTGTATTTGAACTCTGACCCTGGCAGTAGCCAGCTCAGCAAGCTTATGTTTTTCACTAATGATTATCTGCTGGGTCAGGAAATTAAATGTATAAGGCATTGAGAATCTTCTTCTCCTTCCTCTGGGACAATTGGCCTTGTGAATGTTACCAAGATAAGACACAGCTGTTGGAAGAATGTTGCAAGAAGAACAAAGAAGTGTATTACAAGACTGAACCAACTATTGTATTCGAGCAGGCCTGAAACCTTGAAGGAGTAACATTTATAGAAAGACATTATAACTGACCAGGTGCTTTGCAAGACTGTATTATTCCCAAGGGAAAGCTTTTTTTAAAAAATATAACATCAGCAATCCTTATGAATAGAATACTGTTAGTAAAAGTGATGTAGATGCCCGGTGACTAACCATGTCAGTAAGGTGGGCAAAACCTGAATGAAAATACTATAAAATATTCTGTACTTCCTGCATCATGTCAGACAAAACTCTGTACTTGTATGTTTTTTTGCCTCCTGGTGTACACTAGTAAACTTTTGCATCTGAGCCTCCTGTGTTGTTATCATTGTTTTTATTTAAGAATGCTCATGACTATTGATCCTTATTTCTTGTTCTGCAAGGTGATGGTGCAGGCTAGGGGTAGTTTTATATGGAAACGTTCAATTCTTTATGGACATTGCTAAGTACTGCTGCTTAATGAGCAACATCATGCAAATGCACCAGATTAAAAAAATCAGAGAAAATGCCAAAAAGCAGACCAAATAGACCTCTGGCCAATCAAGCAACCTCACTTAAGCCTTCCTGTCTGATCTTCAGCTCAGACAGACCAGGTCACCTTCTACTTCCCCCTAGAAAAGCAGTCCCAGGCCTTCTTAATGTAAAACTACACCACAGTTAGCCCAAACTGAATTCAAACAGGTCAATCAAACAAACCAGCTAGCAATATATATTTTTTAAATGACTGTAATGTAGAAAAAACAAGAACAAATCCAGTGAAAAGCATAGCACTTTAAAATAATAAAGGACAAAAATAGAATAAATAATTTGAAAATACAATAGTATTCTTAAATACATTATAAAAGTGCAGAAATTAAACTTACTGTGTACATTTAAAATTTGCATTTATGTTTGTATTCTACATTTGCCTATCTGATGTGTCTGAAAAGCGTCCTTTGAGCAGTCCATTTACCCCATTAACAAGTGTTAAATGAAAATAAATAAATGCATAAATAAATAAATAAAAGAGCTTTTATTTTATTATAAAATGGTTGTCCCCATCTAAAACTGAACAGATGAGCTATTTATGTCCACTAAGCATAGATGTTTTGGCCTTCCCAATATAGTAGATAAAGTTAACCATATCCGGTTTCATATTCCTTCACTGATGCAGTCTGTGGGTTTATAGAAAGGCATAAGTAAATGTTAGCAGTGCTGAGGTACCTTGTTGTTATTAACCTTTGTCCTGTACTGGAGAATAAATACTTACTTATAAATAAACATGTATGCAAAAACCCATACTGAAATGTTATCTTATTACTTCATGATACAGAAACAATTGGAGGTGCATGAATAAAATGCTTTATGATTTTTCAGAGAGACAATAATTAGGTAAGGATGAAATGTTGGAACCTACATATAAAAGATTCTATTGTCAAATGCCAATATCCAATGTCACCATCTACAGTTAGTTAAATAGGACAGTCTTCTTATTTTTATTCTTGATAACTAACATTTGTTTATACACATGTCCTGAGCATCAGGTACGTTTTCTAGTATGAAAACTGTCCCAGCAGATTAGTCTACTAAGTAAAGACGCGTATAGTTTTTCATTCCTTTGATTAAAATCACAATTATTACTGACAGCCCCTTTTATGATAATAGAATCGCGGGCATAAGCGAAATGTATAACATTTTGCCAGTGTCATTGAGAAAAGGATTTACTGGCAGCTGCATTTTACTGTTATTAGTATATAAGGCTCAATAACAGTTTTCATGTTTAATGCATTTTGGAATCTAGACCTCTTAAATATTGAAATTGTTTTAACCCTAAAGAAGTTATGTTTTATTCATTTATTTATTGTACAGCAATTAGTAAAGTGTTTTGAGCATTATCATGCAATTTCATTTTGCAATTTAATTAGTTCTTAAATGTGTATTTTTTTTTCCTGAGTAAGTTCTGCTTCTATTAAGAATGAAAGACTAGTGCTAAACATCTAGACGTTTTTGCTTTATTAAATGCCAGTTCTCAAGAATTCTGTGGATTTTTCCCTTGTTTAATAATAATAACAATAATAATAACAATCTTAAGTGACTTTAATCTCGACTGGACCACATGCACCTCCATAAATCGAACAAATCATATCAACCTCTTTGATTTCTCCCAACTTACAGTATCTCCACAACTACAAGAATCGATAAACACAATAATAAACATTCCATACTAGATTGGATCCTCTCCAATCATCCACAGTCTAGCTGCTTTTCAGACTCCCTTAGTGATCATTCTGCCATCCACCTAATTAGCTGCAAAGCACATTCAGCCAAAACCACCATCTACAAGTATATCCATACCGAAAAACATTTCAACATAGAAACCATTAACTCCCTCTTAAACCTTCACAACTGGTCCCATTTAAGACAACTTCCCCTCAATGAGGTGGTAATCTACTTTAACAACTCACTAGCCCCTATTAGACAATTATATTGCAAGTCCACATCAGCTCTTTTGCTAACTAAAGGCACCATAAACATAATGAAACAGACAGAGCATGGCTAAACTATCAATCTTCTCTCCACAACTACTGCCAACTACGTAACTTAGGGAAAACAACTTGATCAGACAAAATATTAGACTATACCCTGATCCAACAAAAACATAAAAATAACCCTCAGAAGTATGGCAGTCCATTAAAAAACTCTTAAATTCTGGTCAAACCACTATCCCCTCACCGACCAACCTTAATTCCAACATAAGCATAGCAGCCTAATTCAACTCACATTTCATAAACTCCATTCTGGTCTTAATAAAAAGAATAACTATTAACCCCCTACCCTCTAAGCATCACCACAACTACTGTCCATCAATGTGCTGCCTTCTCACTTCAGACCATTCAGACGACAAACATCAAAAACTCCTTCTTCAACTGAAACCCACCAGACTTGCAGTAGATCAACTCCCAAGTGAATTTCTTAGACTAGCAGTGAACTCTATCTCATATCCAATCTCCTTGCTCATCAATCGCTCCACTACTGAACAATATGTACTAATACTCTGGAAACTCTCCCATATCATTCCTCTGCATTAGGGTGGCTAATCAACAGAATTATGCGACTATAGACCCCTTACCATACTTCCCCCTTAGCAAAATACTTGAAAAATAACTATTGACCTATCTACTACAAATTAACCTTCTCTCTAAATCCCAATATGGCTTTAGACCAAAACATAGCTGTGCAATAGCCCTATTAAGTTTCACAGACTCCATCAACCACCATAGAAATAGTAACAACCTTGTCTCTTCCATCTTCTTGGATATGTCAAAAGCATTTGACACTGTATTGCATCAAAAACTACTTCTAGATTTATCATCTAGCCATCTCTCACTATCATCCATTGCCTGGTTTCACAGCTATCTGTCTAACTCCCAACAAGCAGTTATATGGAAAGACAACATTTCTACCCTTCTACCTGTTACTGTAGGAGCCCCACAAGGCTCTAGTCTTGGGCC
>NC_056751.1:520680455-520815455 GCF_019279795.1 Protopterus annectens | reverse complement strand
CATAAGTTAATTATTTTCTGTTCATGTTCTGTCATTATCCACGAAGAAGGTAGCATGCTGCTCAATGCTTGGTTCATACTTGCTTGAGACACATAGTTCAAGAGATTCATAAGGTCCCTCGTTATGTAGTCCAGTGAGGTATTTCTCAGGTTGTTTATGCCCACGTGGACTATGACTGAGCCATACTGGCACCTGTGGTTCAACAATCTAAGTGCATGCATGATCTGATGAATCCTGCCCCCCAACATACAACTGACTGTGGCTCTTTTCTCACTTAACAAGATGAGTAAGACATCTGTGAGTCTCAAAATGGAGTCTCCTATAACTAAAATATTGAGTTGTATTGTGGCTTGCCTTATGGGCTTAGAAGCAGATACACTGTGGGATGTGATGTTATGTGTTATGTTGCATGTTGATTTTGTAGAATTTTCTTGAGGATATTGAATATACTTTTTATTTATGTAATGAGAGAAATTCTTATTGGTTTATGGAGATATATTTTAAGAGCCTCAACACATGATGGTTTAGTCTCTCATCCGTACTATTTGAGCGGGGTGTAGTGTATGTACTCCTGATGACCGATTTATTATTATAAGTGCTTGCATGTGAAAACTCTGCCTTTAGTGACATTATGTAACTAGATCTCTCACAAATCATATTAGTTTATCTCAGAATTAAGTAGTTGACACCAAACATGACACAATTGCCACATTATCTCAGTATTCCCAGGTCCATCAGTCTTGCTGTAAAGATAGTAGAGAAGAACATGCTCATGACTATGGATCCTTATTTCTTGCTCTGCAAGGTGATGGTGCAGGCTAGGGGTAGTTTTATATGGAAACTTTCAATTCTTTATGGGCATTGCTAAGTACTGCTGCTTAATGAGCAACATCATGCAAATGCACCAGATTAAAAGAATCAGAGAAAATGCCAAAAAGCAGACCAAATAGACCTCTGACCAATCAAGCAACCTCGCTTAAGCCTTCCTGTGTGATCTTCAGCTCAGACAGACCAGGCCACCTTCTACTTCCCATAGAAAAGCAGTCCCAGGCCTTCTTAATGTAAAACTACACCACAGTTAGCCCAAACTGAATTCAAACAGGACAATCAAACAAACCAGCTAGCAATATATACTTTTTAAATGACTGCAATGCAGAAAAAAACAAGAACAAAGCCAATGAAAAGCATAGCACTTTAAAATAATAAAGGACAAAGATAGAATAAATAATTTGAAAATACAACAGTATTCTTAAATACATTATAAAAGTGCAGAAATTAAACTTACTGTGTACATTTAAAATTTGCATTTATGTTTGTATTCTGCATTTGCCTATCTGATGTGTCTGAAAGCGTCCTTTGAGCAGTCCATTTACCCCATTAACAAGTGTTAAATGAAAATAAATAAATGCATAAATAAATAAATAAATAAAAGAGCTTTTATTTTATTATAAAATGGTTGTCCCCATCTAAAACTCAACAGATGAGCTATTTATGTCCACTAAACATAGATGTTTTGGCCTTCCCAATATAGTAGATAAAGCTAACCAGTCCTGTTTCACATTCCTTCACTGATGCAGTCTGTGGGTTTATAGAAAGGCATACATAAATGTTAGTAGTGCTGAGTTACCTTTTTGTTATTAACCTTCATCTTGTACTAGAGAATAAATACTTATTTATAAAGAAACATGTATGCAAAAACCCATACTGAAATGTTATCTTATTACTTCATGATACAGAAACAATTGGAGGTGCATGAATAAAATGCTTTATGATTTTTCAGAGAGACAATAATTAGGTAAGGATGAAATGTTGGAAACTACATATAAAATATTCTATTGTCAAATGCCAATATCCAATGTCACCATCTACAGTTAGTTAAATAGGACAGTCTTCTTATTTTTATTCTTGATAACTAAAATTTGTTTATACACATGTCCTGAGCATCAGGTACGTTTTCTTGTATGAAAAAAAAACTGTCCCAGCAGATTAGTCTACTAAGTAAAGACGCGTATAGTTTTTCATTCCATTCTTTGATTAAAATCACAATTATTACTGACAGCCCCTTTTATGATAATAGAATCCTGGGCATAAGCTAAATGTATAACATTTTGCCAGTGTGAATGAGAAAAGGATTTACTGGCATCTGTATTTTACTGTTATTAGTATATAAGGCTCAATAACAGTTTTCATGTTTAATGCATTTTGGAATCTAGACCTCTTAAATATTGAAATTGTTTTAACCCTAAAGAAGTTATGTTTTATTCATTTATTTATTGTACAGCAATTAGTAAAGTGTTTTGAGCATTATCATGCAATTTCATTTTGCAATTTAAGTAGTTCTTAAATTAGAAACACAAAACTTCAGTTAAAAAATATAAAAAAGTTATGTGGATGTAAAATATCACAGTTGCACAAAAAACAAGGTTTGATCTAAACAAAGGACTAACCAGAAGAAAGCAAAACTCTGTAAAAAATTTTTGGTTGAGGAAACACACAAACAGAACTTGGCTCCAATGCTCCGAAAACAGCAGGCAAATAACAGTTTGCACCAAACAAAGAATAACACATCAGTCAATTGTTATACAGTAGAGAGTCATTTATCTGAACATCAATTATCTGAAATGTCAGTTATCCAAACTTAGCCTTCCAAAGTTTTCAGGTAGGAAAAATCATAAATCTGAATATGTAAATGTTTTATGTATTCATGTGTGCATGTTTTTCAAGCTTGTACCCATCTTGTGTGTGAAAAATATTCTTTATTGTCCATTGTAATTACTGAATTATTGAAAAACATATTCCCTACATGAAGAAAAAAAAAGATTTTACAAGTTTTTTATCTGGTTCAATTATATGTTTGATTATCAAAATTACCCTCAGTTCCAATTAGTTCCGATAATTGCCTCTCTACTGTAAGTACTTTCCAACAAATTCTCACAACATTTTTACACATTTACCACAGAAAAGTAATTTTTATGCAATTGCAACTCATCTCTACCTGTGCCCAGCACTTTGCTAGAGTTGTCTATGGGCCATCCTAGAAGGTTAACATTGCTGCGTTATTAGCAATATAGGACATTTACATTTCTTTGAAATAGCATAGAAGAGTGCAAGAGAAACAACTGCAACAGTAACACTTGTGATGAAAGTTAATAAGGCTGTGTATCTGATAAAGTAAAATTCCCTGACAAAAATGCCTATGCCATTTTATAAACTTCTAAGACTTGCATACAGATGAAAGATGCATTTTCTAATATATATTTCCTAGTAATACATGAGCAAATCTAGTTTGTAACTGAAAAATTCAATCATACCTTATCAAGATCAGTAGTCTTCTGTGCAGATAAATTCAAAGTAATAGCACTCTTCTTCTGTGTTATTTACATACACAACTCTTCTCACCTTCATGTTCCCTAGCTACATGGTTACCTTTTCATAGTATAGATTCAAGCCTGTGAGCATGGTAAAGATGCAAATCAGGTGTGAACTCATTAGATCTGCTAAATCCCCAAATCTTAGCTCTGTGTAGTAGGTGTAAATGTAATGCAGTCACTTCCTCAGTGTTAGTTACTAATGGATTGTAACTGTGAATGATTACTGGTGGGGAGAAGGAAAACACAACAGCAATTCAGACTCCCTTACCTGCAGTGGGTGCATCACCTAGGTTATACTTTTAAAGTGTAGAAGTTATTGTATCAAGGATTTAAATGGAAGTAAGCAGCACACATTTCTAAGTTTCTGTTCACTAATATCCAAACTCCACTGACTTTGTTGAAAACTGTATATTATTGCCATTTAATATTCTCACACATTTTAAGGACAATGATACAAAATGCCTTGAAGACTGCTTGTCTCAGCTTACTGCTCAGATAAGAGAATAATGAACACCATTTAAAGAGAAGACAGAGCTGCATTAATGCAAACTATAGTCATAAATGGCTATGTGATCAGTCATCACAATAAATCGGTAATTAACACACATACAAACAACTGAGAGTGTACAACTATCATATGTCTTGTTAATAATGTAGATGAAATGGGACTTGCTGTATGCACAATGATTTGTATTCCTGCTGCAAAGCTGCTTCTGTGGCAAAGAAGTATAAGGCACTGTTTTGTTTTGTAGGTCCATTGGTGTGCCAGTTCAAATCCAGAATTGTGTAGAAACCTTTAATGTGTACTAACATTTCTTTTGTAATGTTGTTCATGCTTTTTTAAATTTTTATTTCTATTTATTTTTAATATTACTATTTGCGTGTCACTTGGTTTAGTACAAACACAGTGAAATGAATAAATCAAATAAATTCCATGTATGTACTTCTATGATAAAGACTACCCATAAACTCCACCTGTGAATCATGTGTGCATGTAGCACACATACTAAACCTGATGAACCACCCAGTATATACTATCTGCAGATCACTCGGGTCCCACATTTGTCTTTTAAGGGTAAAACATAATAAACACTGCTTAGGATAAAAGAAGGTGAGTTTTGCCTGTCACATTTACGCATTGATTATTTCATGCAAAACTGGCCTAATGGCCCACATGTGATGCAAACAGTAAGCAGACAGTGGACAATTTCAAAATGGATACATTTTATTCTGTATGGTTTGACAATACATTGTGCAGTGGTCAGCACACATTCTTAATAATGAGTATGAAAATATACAGATGTTCCTTATCTGTCTATGTGACAGCAGATGCAAGTGTAAAGCTGCAATACATTTGAGCCTGCAATTTAATTCAGCAAAGTCCAAAGTTTTATTCCTGTTGTTCCAGTTTTCTTTCAATTACAATTAACGTGAAAATAACTACAAAAGGTGCATTGGGTGTACACAAGATATCAGATATATAGTAAATGTTTTACTGTGGGTATCAGTAGAATTATAGTTGTACAATTGTACATTTATTTTTTGAATTGTCATGCACACACATACATGTTTACACTCTCAGATCTTTAATGTATATGTATAACTAATGAGCAGGTCTGACAACAAAGGTCTCAGTAGCAATGAACACTCTGCACAATGATGACTATAAAAATACATTTGTATTTTAACCTTCCCTGGCCATTGGTATAAGTTAATGCTCACAATACACTCCTAATTTTATTAATGCTTGTCCACTCAGTTTTGAAATACAAATGAAAAGAAATGAAATGCAGTTATAACAATAAGTATGTATAGCAGTGGTGCTCATATGAATTATATGGGTGACAGAGGATATACTAAATATTATGTTTCTGTAATTATAATTGTCTTCTTTGGCCTTGGATGGCCTTCAGACCTGAATGATATTCATATACACACAAGGTGCTGGTTTATACATTCATGTGTATATGATACTCATACATGGATGAATGTATAAACCAGGACCTTGTCAGGTCACACACATACATGGTTAGACATTCACTCTGTCATGTATATTTATATATAATGCATGAGCACACCAAACAAACACTTTTTCTGTGGCAAGGATGAAAAATCACATATATGAAAGAATATGGTCTGCCTCTAATGCATAGCTTTGAATCCCACACTGTACAAATTAAATTTAATTAAAAAATGTCTCAGGTCATAACATTTATGCCCCCAATATATGTCTGCAAAGTTGAATTACTTAACAGCAACCAGCCCATAAACTAATTTCAACTGTCAAATTAACCTTCCTATTTCAAATACTGCTTTCCTATCTGTTTGACACTGTTGCTCTCTGATTACCATTGTGGAAATGTGGTTGTCATGGTTGTGTGGGTTTTTGCACTAGTAGTAAATGCTATAACAAAAATTGGTGGGAAAGCACTCTTAGCTGTTGCTGTTTTCTCTCAACAGACATGTCTGAAGGAGGTAGAAGGAAAGGTGCCCATTTTACTGATCAAAGATGGAGTGTTGAGGAGTCCAGAAGCTTTATTGGACTCCTTGTAAAGTGCCATAACAAAAGATTCTTGCAGGGTGACTATAGCAGCTCCCAGTACAAGTCTATGGCATGGAATACTCTGGCCAGGGCTGTCTCCAGTGTGACTGGCATTCCACACACTGAAGTACAGTGTAGACACCATTTTATTGATGTCAAAAGATACATGCAGTGGCTGGCTGAGTTTAAGACTACTGGCATCCTGCAGTTGTGTAAGTATAGAGATAAAGAGAACTTAAACTAGATAGCTGCATTTAGGCAAGACTAGTATGATAATGCTTTTCTCATGTTCTCTTCTTTTTATTCCACAGCCAGCCAGGAAATAATGGCAAACAAGAAAGCACATCATGAGCATTTAGAAAGCTTGAGGAAAGTAAGGGTTGTGAATGCAGCCCAACATAACTATTATTTTATCTGAAGTATTGCTCTTCTATACAGTAGTAGTGAATTAAGCATGCATATCCTAACTGTAAAATCAAGCCTGCATGTTTCAGTCTGTAGCACAAGCAAAATGTAGGAGTCAATTCTAATACTGCAGTCAGATGTTGTGGGATCAAATACCACAAGTAACAAATATATAGTAAAATCATTTAAAAATATCACATAATAATTTCAACAGAAGCAGCATAAATGCCCTGCTGTTAACTTAATCTGTATTATTTGACCAAGCGTAAGCGTAATGTATGCACATTGTCAGGATTACTTTGAGCAATCATGTAGCTGTTAAGAAGTATACTTAAATTTAAAAATAGAAATACATTCTTTAGATTGTAGTAATTCACTGTATGTCACATATGATGGCACTAATCTCTTTTTTTCTCCCGCCCCAAACCCTATCTCATTTTTATTTTTATATGTGTGGTTATAGCCTTTTCAGATCATCAGTTTCTGACAACTCACAGAATGCTTTATAGCAGAGGGAAGTAGAACAATCACTGTGGTTTAGCCTGCCCTCACTCCACCAGCTCCTGCACCAACATCCAGCACATCTGGGACCCAACCTGGCAGTTCTGCATCTGCTGCCCCTGGAAATCCTGGGTTGTCTACATCAGGTAGCATTACCAAAGCAGCTAGTGCATTGGTACATTCAGGACTAGTGGCAGAGGTGGGGATTTTGTCACCCGCCAGGAGATGCCAGGCTTGATGCATAGGGTCATGCACAGCCCCACTGGTGCACACCTATGTCGGATGGAGAAGCTCTCTATTATGGTACATAAATGAAGACATCAAGCACTCCAACTGCCAGTGGAGTAAGGGGATAGTGAAGACAGTTCTACAGGTGAGGACTAGATTCTCACTGTCCCCATTTTTGATGGGCAAGTAATCTGATGTCCTGTTCCTATCCTCATTCATGGTGTCCCCCAACCTGTTGTGTCCTTTACTGTCCCTGTGTCTTGTCTTGTTTGTCCTGATTATCTCCATCTGCTTCCTCATTTACCCCACTTACCTGACCCAGAAATACTTATGCCTCTTACTCAACATTTCTCTCTTACTGAAGTAAATAATAAAAAACGGGCACCTGTCCTACAAAAAAATAACATCCTATACATAGCTCTCCACTATGCATATGTATCATCTCAACACACTTGATTTGGTCCAGTTGACTGTATAATATGATTGCGTTGTTGTCAGCCCTCTTTGTTGAGGTGACAATCCAAATTCAGCTCATGTTCTTTTCATATTTTCATTTTACAATGTTGAAGAAATGGATAGCTGTGGTCATTTTCTATCTCTTTCCTGCATATTCCTATATGCTTTCACTTTATCCTTCCCCTGCTTGCCCCCTATTTCAACACTTTTCTAGCTACCCCATTTTGACATCTTTAATCTAGTCAAAAAATATAATCACACATGACACACATAGATGAAAACAGCCCAGTAAAGCCTTTCACTTTTTGTCCTCTGTGTTTGCGCAGTATTTGACATAATGCATAAAAGCCGAGCAATAGTGAGCAGCTCTTCAATAGTGTGGTTATCTATGCACAATGCTGCTTAAACCCACTGTGCTAAAGAAACACTCAGTTAAACTACTTTTAAGAATGATTTCATTGCATTATAAATACATATTTAAACACAGAGTTTGACATCATGTACAAAAGCCGAGCAATGGTGAGCAGCTCTTCAATAGTGTGGTTAACTATGCACAATGCTGCTTAAACCCACTGTGCTAAAGAAATACTCAGTTACACTACCTTTAAGAATGATTTCATTGCATTATAAATACATATTTAAAAGTATTAGATATGCCTGGATTCGAACCCTGTATCATCTGGGTTCAAAAGAAATGTCTCAATTCACTTATACCTGCTGCCAAAACCAACTAAGCAGCAGGTGTGTTTTTTACACTCAGTACTATCCAAAATGCTGCTTGCCATGCCTTTCCCCTTAACGTGTTTGTGAGAAGGTAAGCAAACTAATAGAACTCTCATAATTTTACCAGTGAAGCAGAGGCTCTCGTTGCTCAAATATTAACTGTCCACAAATAGGAAAGCATTATAAATATGCATCTCTCATGTGCAAACACTTTGCCATTGATCGCACAAACCAGCTGCTTGGTGGTGCACTATGGAAAGTGCACATTAGCATGGATTACTTATGTTTACTGCCCATTTGGTCTTCATCCCATAAAAGTCCATGTAAAACACAACTAAAGGAAAGGCACTTTTTAAGGAAAGAACTCATATTTACACTGTAGTCATGTGTTACCTGCACCCATCCACGTGGAACATGCTCTCTCATTACTTGTTTCCAAATATATCAACTACATTACATAAATAAATAAAAAAAAACTTTCTCATATGCCATGCACATCTTTATACTGACAATACACATATAGATTTTCCAATACTTGTATTAATGTGGACAGCTGTTTGCATATACTTTGTAAAGCTGTCTTTTAAATACCAGCACATTGGAAACACAACAGCAAATACTACACTTTGCACACTCATCAATCTGGTAACATGAAGTTATTGACAATCATACATGGCTAGTCATGCATTTCATATTAGCATCCCAACATATTCTCTCAGACATTCAATGATGATGTCATCCACTATAAATTGTACAACAGCATTACAAAGTCAGACTTGTGTCATGGAAGTTGTGTTAAGTACTGAGTTCTGTAGCTGATGTGCCTGGTTAGGTAGGGGTTCTAATCAGACTGCAGTGAAATAGTGTGTGCATGGGTGTTTGTCTAGTCAAAAGAGCATAACTGTGTATCTTTCAGTCATCAGTACAATCCCATGGAGTACCAGTATTTTAACAGTTGTACATGCCTACATAGCCATTTAATTCAGGCCTCAAATCATCTTCTCTCAAACATCCAGTGATGATATCATCCACTATAAATTGTCCTGCAGCATTGTAAAAGTCAGACTTGTGCCATGGCACATGTGTTAAGTCCTGACTTCTTCACCTGGTGTACCTTGTTAGGTAGGGGTTCTACTCTCAGTGCAGTCAACTTGTGTGTGTTTAGTCATAAGAATGTAACTGTGTATTCTACAGTAATCAGTACAATCCCATGAAGTACCCATATTTTGACAGTTGTACATGCCTACATATCCATTTAATTCAGGTTTCACAACATCTTCTCTCAAACATCTAATTATGATGTCATATAAATTGTCCTGCACAATTGAAAAAGTCAGACTTGTGCCATGGTGCTTATGTTAAATACTGACTTCTCTAGTCAGTGTACTTAGGTATGTGTTCTGTTCTTACTGTAGTCAACTGATATGTGTGTTTGTTCAGTTGGTTGACATTCAAGAGACCATTTTGCATCTGCATGTGAGACACTGCTATTACTATCCTGTTCTCACCAGACACTGCTATCATCACTTATAAAGTGTTGTCGACACTCTACAAATCAGACTTGTTCTGTGGTGCTTGTATTAAATACTGAGTTCGCTAGTCAGTGTACTTAGGTAGGGGTTCTGTTTTCACTGCAGCTAACTCATTTGTGTGCATGTATCTTGGTTCAGTTGGTTGACAAACAAGAGACCATTTTACACCTGCATGTGGGACACTGCTACCAAAACCCTCTTCTCACCAGACACTGCTGAATTCATCACTTATGAAGTACTGTCTGACACTGCAAAAGCCAGACTTGTGCTGTGGCACTTGCATTAAGTACTGTGCTTTGTAAATATTTAAGTAAAGGTTCTATTCTCACTACAACCAACTGTGTGTGCAATCAACAATCACTATGGTGACAATTTTAGAACAATATGTGAGTCTACAGCTATGTCAAACCCTACTCTGAACATCTCATTGTTGCATAAAATGATGATGTTATCCTGTATAACATACACACTGATAGCATTTATGACAAACGTGCTGTGGCAGTAACATTAGCTACTGTGTTTGCAAGCTACTTTACCTACACATATAGGGGCTCTAATCTGACAACAGGCAACATGTGCGTCTATACATACACCTATCACTTCTGAGACAGTTTTACATCCATGTCCTGTACTCCTTCCACCACAATCTCCTCACTATAAAATGATGCTATCATACTCCATAAAGTGCAGCATGAACGTGTTACACTCAGACATATGTAGTGTTGCTACTGTGACATTCATCTTCTATACATGCACAGGTGTAAGGCTCAAATCAAGCGTAGTTTACTGGTGTGTGTGTGTGTGTGTGTGTGTGTCTGTGTGTGTCTGTGTGTGTGTGTGTGTGTGTGTGTGTGTGTGTGTGTGTGTGTGTGTGTGTGTGTGTGTGTGTGTGTGTGTGTGTGTTTGGTGGTACTTTATGATCATAGTATGATCTTTGGAATTGCTCTTCAATTTCACTGCCCCTCAGGGAACCTTTCATATAGTACGATGCATCCACCATCCCCCTTTTTCCTTTGGTCACATGACATCCTTCCTGCAGAGGAGAGGAGGATGTCCTCATGTCAAATATGCATACACACATCATGAAGCAGAGCCCTTCCATGAGCTTCTGCAAGCCATCTCCAGACCACTGCATGTGTGATTGCTAATTATGTAATGGTGTGGTGCACATGTTCCATATGTACAGGGGCAGGATGTATTGCAATCCCAAAAATATACACATATGCACAATAGTCTTGCTATCTTCCATAATATAGTTATAGGGATTTTTTCATGGTATAATAGTAGCTAGGACTTCATGTGATGTTGGCCATTAGCCTAATAATGTCCTGTGACCCTATGAACAGTTGACATGTCAATGTTGGCGTCATTGACGTGTGCTATATTGAGGTGTGGGTGCAAAGTATAGCTACAAGAATGATTTAAAATCTGTGATGTGAGTTAATGTATGGCTATTGCTGCCATTGCAGTACATACTTCTTCTACAACAGCTGTGGTAATATGCCTCCTAAGAGCTGTTGACATGGTATTGATACACATTTATGTATATTGGTGGTGAATTAAGACAAGTATTGTAGTGGAGCAGATCAACCTTCTACACAGCTTACATTCTGCCATCACAGTGACACTTGAAGTATAGCACAGGTGTGCATGTGTCTACATACCATCATTAAATGTTTTGTGACAGACATCCATACTAATTCATATTGATTACATGGTCAGGTACATCTTGTCTCATACACATGTTTTTATGCTGTGATACAGACAACCAATGTACCACATGGTCTGATGCAACTGCAACCTTGTGGAATTCATTGCATGTGCAGTTGCATCGCTGTACCCAAGTATTATTGAGTTGTCAGCAGCACCACTGCATGACTATTACCATTTGTGTCAGGAAATGTTCTGCTTGAGCCATAAGCAACTAACCTGTAATGTGTCCTGATATGACATCAGGTTGCTCAAACACAGCTTGCCTATTTAACAGATGTAGGCATATGTTGCACAAGTGATGTAAGTACTTGACATTAGGACAGTTGTATGACTGTGTGCATAGCAGCAGTGTGTGGAATGTGATGACTGACCAAGGTTGTATTTGGATGTCTTTTCTGAAATCATTTATTCCGGCACATATGAAATGTTAAGTGGAATACATGACTAAGCACAGATCTGTGTGTGGATACCACCAGATATACCCAGCAGGAGGTAATAGACAATTCACTTGCTGACAGTTTGTCTCACATGTCTCCCCCCTGTTCCCACTAGTCAACAGACAAAGTATATATGCAAATGTTACTCAGTTTTTATTCTCATTAGTTCAGGTCATCTGTGTGCTCTCTACAGCTAATAACACATTATCAATCGGCCCTGACAACATCACAGGTTGCCTATAGCATGACTTAAAACCTGACCTGCCAGACACAGTTTGATCCGTACTTCAACACAGCCTCCAGACAGCCTATGTTCTCACAGAAGGGTGTACAGCAGCATGTATCCTTCTGACTGGGGGGAGCATCACGTGATGCATCATGTTATAGATCCATCCTGACTGTCCACATCTGTGCGGTAGGCCAAGGAGTTATCATGGACCTTCTTTAAAAGGACACAGGTAATAGCCTGACTGTGTACCATACCCATGTTTGATTCAACAAGGCTACAGTATGTCTGCTACATCTTTTTACTCTCTTCAAGAAGATTACCAGGGACACGCATGATGCCAACGCTATCATTATGTGTAACTTGACCTAGCCAGGGCATTTGACACAAATCCACAGTCAGGTATTACAGAGAAACTATTGAAACCACTCACGAAAGAAAAATAAAATCCACCACGAAAGACCAGGAACCAAATTCCTCCCAAACAGAATTTGTTTATTATAACACCAAAATAATCCTCTTAGCGCCTCGGCTAAAACACAGCCTCTTCAGAGTAAATACATCTTCAGAATGAATTGCTTTTATATTAAAAAAGTACAAACAATCATACAATTACTAAGACAATCATTCAATTATACAATCAATTAAACTCTTTAAAATTCTCATTTTAAAAAAATATGTACTGTAAATAAAACTTTTCCAGTTACACTCCTTATTCATACCATTTGGTTGGAGTGTATTATATTTTAATATAAAAATTGATTCCTTCTTTATGAAAAGATATTTAATTGTGCCTTCACTTAGAAAATCAGATTTAATTTGTTCTAACACTGACACTTGTAAGCCACTAAAATCCCATTGGTGCTTCTTATTAAAATGTTCTGCTATATGACTAATGGTCTTATTATTTTTAACATCCCTAATATATTCCTTCACCCTCTCCCCTAAGCTCCTTTTACTTTCTCCAATATAAAAGCTCCCACAGGGACACTTAATTGCAAGTGAAACAACCTTTTACCTGGAACTGTATACCATTAATAGTATCAAAAGTTTCGACAGGGTATAGTGCATCTGTAGACCAATTATTTTATTCTATTTTCCTGGGGTTTTCTATAAGTACTATGTATCAAAATATCTTGAGGATGCGTCCACTTTGATAAGAAAATCTTAATTTCACATCCTTGAGGGAAGCAACTTTTTCACTATGTTCCAATAATCCCTTAACAATTTCTCCTGTTTAACTGAAAATAATATGTATTTTGAAACATAAAACAGGCTCTTATCTGGGGCAAAATCATTCAATATTCTCCTATTAACATTGCCTCTCCTTTTACTAACAACATTTGTTCTAACTTTAAACATTTTATCATAACTATCCTTAACTAAATTTTCATCATAGCCCCTGTTTAAGAACATAGTTGCTACCTTATTGGCTTCCATTTCACACTCTTGTATGTCACTACATGACCTACTAATTCTTAAAATTTCTCCATAAGGAATAGATACCAGGGTATGTTCAGGATGACAACTAGAAGCATGTAACATTATCTGGCTGTTCAAATTTCCTGTATATCCGGGTTTTAATATTACCATTTCCCAGACCTTATAAAGAAATATCCAAATAATTCACTGATACTCCTTCCTGTAAACCATCATATCTTATGAGATATCTATTTTCATTCAAAATTTTGATAAACAACTGTACCTCACTTCACCCCCCCCCCCCCCCGCTGGCAAATTAATATAAGGTCATCTATAAACCTAAAGTACTTCTTAACGCATTTTTTATAAAAAGAACTTATATATATATATATATATATATATATATATATATATATATATATATATATATATATATATATATATGAATATTTTCTACCAGGTCCATGAAAAGATTTGCATACATGGGGCGAAAGCCACCCCCCATGGCTGTTCCCTGCATCTGTTTGCATAGATTGCTATTAAATTCAAAGATGTTATTTGTCAAGCAAAAATGAACAAGTTCTTTTATATATTGTGTTCTGGGACTATCTCCCAGAAAATAATCTAGTGACTCCATCCCAAATGTGTGTTGTATACTTGTATAGAGGCTTGTAACACCTAACAATAAGAAGTATATAGCCTTATCCCATTTAACATCCCTCAACTTCTCCAGGAAATCAGAATAATGCTTTATATATGAAGGCAGCTTGATTACTTCCTTTAACAAAAAATGGTGCAAGAAACATCCTAAATTATGGGCAAAATAACCACTTGCTGACACAATAGGACGTCCCGGCGGATTCTCTAAGTCCTTATGTATCTTTGGGACACAAAAAAACTTAGCCATAGTACTATTTCTACTAGATAATTTGTTGATAACATCAGAAGCTGTTAAATAATTTAAACATACTTCTTTATGTAACAAATCTATGTACTCTTTCTTGGCCTTTTCATAAATCACCAAATTCACTCTTTTATAAACCTGTTCATTATTAAGATGCATCGTGCACATTTTATAATAATCATTAGACTTCATTACTATTAATTTCCCTCCCTTATCAGAGGGTTTAAATATTAATTGATCATTATTACTGAAATGTTTTAGTTTAATCCATTAATTTTTAGACCTATTAAATGCTTTCATATTTTTATTGAATTCACACACTGCCTTTTCTAAAACAAAATTAAATGCATGGTAGAATCACGGTATACTCTCATTTTTAAACGGCGGCATAAATTTGCTTTTACATACCACTTTAGAAGTATCTAGCTTGCTGTAAGGATTAATTTCCATGTCTGAATCACATGGATAATAGCTATCATAGCTAGAAGACACAGTTTCATTAATACATTGTTTATATTCAGCGTCATTGATAGTATTGAAGTACTCTGACATATGCATTTTACGCACTAACCTGAATAAGTCTCCTTTTAACTCATAAAGCCTAGGTAGAACTGAGGGAATGAATTTCAAAACCCTGTTTAATATAGACATCTCAACATCATCAAAAAAATAGCCTGATAAATTAACAACATAAGTATCATCTACAGATACAGTTCATGGTACCTTGTTAATATGTCCATTTGCTTTGTTTGGTATGGGAGCCATATCCCCGGTCTCTGTTGGCATCTTGTCTATACAAAGAGCGTTTCTTGGTGCCATATCTTGGCCCTGTGGAGTCCCAAAATGTTTTGTGAAAATATTCCTCGTTGTTAGGTCTCGGCAACCCTGGAAACTGTCCATTGTCTAGGTCTCCCTCATCCATGGAAGATGCCACCCTTTCCCCTGAAAAAAAACTGTTCGAACACTGAGGCCATACTTCCTGTTCTTTTTGGAACCTCACCCTTTGATGTTTGGGTTGATTGGATGTTAAAACAAAAGCCATCTTCCAGTCATAATAACAGAGATCTCTTTGTGGTTTGCTCTTTTTTCCATTAATTAAGTCCTTTTCATAAGAAGACAAACCATCATTCACACTGAACAAAAAAGATTCCAAAGCAGAATTTGATGACTCTTTTAAAATATCAACACATAACTTTTTAGTTTCCTCTTTGAGTTTATGTCTTTTGAGGGTGTCCCTCTTGATTAGAATAGCCACCCACTCACTACTGCAGCGATGAGCAGCTGCTCTCCACCTGTCATAAAACACACGTTCTTGCTCCTCACACAGGTCAAATGGATGGATGGACTTTTAACAGCCACGAGGTGTTATTTTGAGCTCATGGTATCTTTTTAAGCTATGCAGATTGTAAAAAATGGCAGTTTCTTTAAATATGAGTTCTTCTATTTGGGTACACAGTTCCTGAACTGCTGGTAAAGAAGAAAGTTCCGTTTTCTTACCTGCTGCAGCAAACGGATTGGATGAGGAATGTGGTCTATACTCTTCCCATTTATTAAATACATTCGATTGATTGTCATGTCCATTGCTAGTTGCAGGGCCCACCTTCTCAGCTCAATAATGCTTGCTATCCTAAGGCCCTGCTGTAAGCTCGCCTCACCACTTTTTGTGAGAAATCCATCCCCGTCTCATGAAATATATGTGGCAAGGAGGGAAAAGATTCATTGGTCATGTAAACTATTGAAACCACTAATGAAAGAAAAATAAAATCAACCACGAAAGGCTAGGAACCAAATTCCTCCCAAACCGAATTTGTTTATTATAACACCAAAAGTAATCCTTTTAGCATCTCAGCTAAAGCACAGCCTTTACAGAGCAAATACTTCAGAATGAATTGTTTTTATATTAAAAAAGTAAAAACAATCATACAATTAACAAGACAATAATTCAATTATACAGTCAATTAAACTCTTTAAAATTCTCATTTTAAAAAAATATGTACTATAAATAAAAAGTTTTCAGTTACACTCCTTATTCATATCATTTGGTTGGAGTGTATTATATTTTAATATAAAAATTGATTCCTTCTTTCTTAAAAAAATATTTAATTGTGTCTTCACTTAGAAAATCAGATTTAATTTGTTCTAACACTGACACTTGTAAGCCACTAAAATCCCATTGGTGCTTCTTATTAAAATGTTCTGCTATGGGACTAATGATCTTATTATTTTTAACATCCCTAATATGTTCCTTCACCCTGTCCCCTAAGCTCGTTTTACTTTCTCCTATATAAAAACTCCCACACAGGGACACTTAATTACATAAATAATACCTACACTTCTGCAAGTGAAACAACCTTGCACCTGGAACTTTATACCATTAATAGTATCAAAAGTTTCCACTGTATATTTACATATTGCACAGTTTCCACTGGGTATAGAGCCTCTGTAGACCAATGCTTTTATTCTATTTTCCTGGGGTTTCCTATAAGTTCCAATAAATCCTTGAGGATGCATCCTCTTTGATAAGAGAAACTGTTTCAAGTGGTCATAAACTCCTATGTCACCAAGTGGATAGACAACTGGATCCCATATGTGACAGATAAATATGTCACAGTGTGTAAAATTACCTTGATCTAGATTGTAGTGACCAGGTTTGTACCTCAGGGCTGTGTGCTAAGCTCTTTCCTGTCCATTATGTAAGTCTCAGACATCAAAACTGACTTACACATCCTTTCTCCAACCAGCTTTGTGGAGGACTATAATTTGTGGACAATCATTGAATCCAACTGTGGTATTATATGTATACATGCATACATACATACATTAATAAATAAATACATACAAATATTTCAAGCACAGGCATTAATGCCCCTCTTGCCTGCCAATATACCAGAACACTTGTTCCCATAATAAGTGTCCATGCAGTTCTTAAAAATATCTAAACTAGTAATTGCTTTAATATAATTTGGTAGTCTGTTCCATGCATCAGCTGCTCTCTCAGAGAACCAATTAGCACACTTCTCATTCCTATAGAATCTTCTACATAGGTTGTCTAATGATTATCTAGTACGTTTTGATAACCCCAAACATTCCCAGAGATAGCTATCTCTAAATGCCCTTCATACCTGAGTAAGATTTCCTCTTAGATATCTATAAAAGACACTGTACAAGTTCAGATATTTTAGTCTCTCATAACGATTTAAATGTCCACATCCACAGAGGCCCTTGGTATGTTTCCAATGTACTCATTCCACTTTACTCATGCTTGTCTTCTTATAATGTTTCCATATTGTTATTCCACACTCAAGTTTGAGTGTAATGTAACTAACCGACAATGACTTTATCATTTCTGATTTTGTAGACTTTTTAAATATTTTTATACAACCTATACTCATATAACCATCATTAACCAATTGGTTGGTATGGTTAGAAAAACTCAAAGATGGCTGTACCTATAAACCCAGGTCCTTAAACAAATTCAAAAACTGTGTGCTGTATTAAATATTCACCTTTCAGTTTACATATCCCAAATCTCATATGCTTAGTTTTTAATGTATTACCAGCATATTATTTTCCTGTGCCCAAATGGTCAATTTAGTCAAGTTTTTTTGTAGGCATGCCTTATCTGTAACACATGTAATCATTTTTCCCAATTTCAGGTCATCTGCATATAGACTGTAAAACACCTCAGATAAAAAAGTTTGATCTGGGGATTCCAAGATGGCCGCCAACTAGTCTAGTCCTTACTCTCTGAGCTCCTCACAGCTATTTAACTTTTGGTTTTTTTTACAACTTTACATCAACCTTTTTCCTCAAATTTTTATACTAAAAGATTTTATAAATCTTTTTCTACGCATTTGGATTATTTTTTCTTCTGGAATTATTATCCTGGGATTTATTTTACCTCAGAACATTCTTGGTCTCTCTGCTGCTGGGACTCCTACTGCTCCAGTCTGTTCCTGGTTCCTGGTATCCTGTTAACTGCATTCCATTTCTGGGCATGGCTACAAAATCTGACTCCATGGAGACTCAGCCTACAAAGGCCAAATATACTTCAATGCTCTCTTCTGAAAAAGATTCAGGTTCAAAAAGACTGAAATCATCTAGACAACCTACAGAAACTTTTAATGTAAGTAATAAAGATTTAAATGGCTCAAATTTCCTTTTAGAAGAACTAAAAATAGCATTAAAACCAATCCAAAGTGCTATACAAAACTTTTCAGAACAGTTTGCAGACTTTAGTAAATCTTTAAAGCAAATAAACGATAGTATTGTTACTATTGAAAATAAAATCTTAGCTTTGGAGGTTAAAACAGACTTATTGGAAAGTGACTTTAAATCTAGAGATAAAACTGTTTCAGATTTACAAGCTAAAATATTGGATCTGGAAGCCAGGAGTCGAAGAAATAACATCATTATTCGTGGTTTACCTGAATCTTATGACAATAAAAACTTGTTATCTGTGACTAAAAATATCTTTGAAACACTGTTAAATTGTGAAGCTTCTTCAAAATCTATAATTGTAGAGAGCACACAGAGCACTGCGTACAAAGCAAGATTCTTCCACACCAAGGTTAATTTATACTAAGTTACTAAACTTTCAAGACACTTTCCATATCCTAGAAACTGCTAAAACAAAGAAACAATTCATATGGAAGTCTCACAAACTATCATTTTCCCAAGATCTTCCTGCACAGATCAAATTAAATAGACAAAAACTAGCCCCTATTGTGCTGACTTGATAAAAGAGGGATTAGATTTCAAATGGCATATCCTAATACCTTGTCTTTCACAGCTAATGACAAAAGATTTGTATGTTCAGATCCTAAAGATGCAAAAGACATTTTCTTAAAACATTTAAAAGCTTCCTGACACTGTATCTTAATATTCTACTGTTAAAGAACTACAATAAGGTTTGATCTTTTCTTTTCTTTAATCTGACAGTATTTGTGTTACATGATTTGTAATTCTGGTGTGACATAATTATATTACCTTAAGAACTTGTCATGTAATTTACACATGATGGATTTGATGTGACAGTGTGCAGTGACAGGATATATGCTTGTTAGATTTGTGTGGATTAAATAGAAGCATTTAAATTCCTGTATTTACTTTTTTCTCTTTCTCTCACATATGCTTGCTGTGTAAATAAATAATATGTTAATTTTACTACAAGCTTTAGAGTTACAGCCTTCTGTGTAAGCTAAATGATTTTTGGAGGGAAAAACATTCCATCTCAACATTCTAGCAAGAAAATCTTCCCCTCAGAGTTCCAGCTGATGCTCTGCATGAACATGCGCACACTACAGTCTCTCTGAGATGGATGGTGATGTCATCATTTGTGAGGAAAGAAGGACAGTTTCAAATACACAAGTCTGCTTGTTTTCAACAAATATTCAATAGCACTAACTTTTAAATAGATCTGGCTATTATTTAAAGTGTTTTCTCTTCATAAATGAAGGTTGCTTTTTAAATTTAAACAGATTCATGTCACATAATATATTCAGTGACTTTTAGTGTATCTGCATGACTTCAAAGCAAGCTGCTACTTTCATAAAGCAGAGTGAAAATGTTTCTGGAAACAAATGAACAGGTTAGTTTTATATATTAAAATTCTAAAGGATGTGTAAAGAAATGAACATATTTTCCTATTCAGAATATTTTTCATACAATATTTTATATTATACTGAAGTGTTTAATTTGACAAATGTTACAAAGTATACCTGTTCATATGAAAGTTTCATGTTCTTTCTATTCTCTGCTCTCTCTCTTCTCAGAGGCTGGATGTGATATTTATGATTAGTAGTTTATGTTTAAGAAAGCCTTTACTTATTTCAAAGGTTTGAAATAACTATCTTTAATATGATTAGCTGAATCTACATATATATATTTAAGCCCTTAGATTTACTGCATTTAGCTTGCTTGTTTCTGTTTTAATTAGATGTTCAAAATGTTTACTTTAAAAGCCTTGTCTTTTCATGCTGTTTTGCTATGTTACATCTATAGCTTAGAAGAATAGTATGGCTACATAACCTAACAGAGTCATTAGTAAAATATTCAAAAAGTAGATTTAAAATTATATGTATGCACATTGTTGTACATTCAGTCCAATATATATGATGCTGTTTAAGTTACTATTTAATAATATAATTATACTTTATTCATGTATATTAACTAGTGTTAAAACCTTACAGCTTATAATATTTCATTTTGAATAGTTCCTGTACTATTATTATCTAGTTAATAGATGCATCTCCAGACTGAATTGTTTTTCATTTTGAGATATGGTTGCTTGGTAGTTGTTTTTGCTTTATTTGAACTATAACTAAATACTCATTCTACAGGTATTAGTGCTTTTATCATACTAATGGTCATGTTGATTAATGAAATTATCACTAAAGTACTAAAGAAGGTTCAGTAGATAGTGCATGACTATTATCTTTAGTTCAGTAATGCTATGCTTATTTACTTATATTATAATGTTACCAGTTGGTTTTGTTATACTTATATATGTTATCTTACATATCTTTCAGTTTTAATTGTATTACTTCTTATGATAGAGTGTTCTAGTTAAGCAGAGTGTGATTTATTTATTATTTACTTGTTTCTCTTTCTCTTGAAATACTTGAGGAAATACATTTAATCACTATAAATTTCAATTTAAGGATAGGAGCTTTAGATTAGTATTAGAAGTAGGGATTAAGCATGTTGGACGTCTTGAAATTAGTTAATTTTGTATATATTTTTAGTAGTATTACTCGGACTTTATGTTATGTTAGGCTTCCTTTGAGTAATTTGTATTCTAACTTGAGGTTATTATTATCTATAATTACAATGTTTTTTCATGTTCTTCTGCTCTTCCTTTATCACAGGGGGATTGGTGGGTAGGCACTAGGGTTAGGATAAAGGTTATTATTATACATTTCATGGTTCTTAAAAAAACTTTTTTCTTTTTTTTTCAACAAATGTTATTTGATGACTTGCTTGAATACTTAAAGACTGTTTTTTCTTTTATTTTTTTTCTTCTTCTTTTTAATGTTGTGTTGGATTTGCACCTTGAGTTCACTTTTATAGCATCAATAATGATTATACTTGTAGAATATGCCTTTTGGCATAATTTTAGATTCTTGGAATGTTAGAGGCATTCAAGATAAAGCAAAAAAGTCACTATTATTTCATATGATCTTTAAATCACAGGCTAACATTTGTTTTATTCAAGAGACCCATATTTCACGTATTGATTGGAATAAAGAGTTAAAAAAAAATGGATCAAAAAGATTATAGCTTCAGGTGACTCATCTAACTCCAGAGGTGTAGCTATAATCATTAAACAAAAATTCATTGGGAATATTATTGATGAGAAATTTGATGATGAGGGGAGGTGGTGCTTATTTACCGCTTCTATTACTGGTATGGACAAACCCTTATTAATTTTAAATCTATATGGCCCATGTAATTCACAACATTTGTTCATTTTAAAAATTTACAATATTCTTGCATCCTATAAGGATCATCATATTATAGTGGGTAGTGACTGGAATGCAGTTATAAACCCTGTAATTGATCGTTCCCGCTCCACTGTCACCTATAATCTTCAATCTACTCTGGCTCTAAAGGATTTGATGACAGAATATAATTTAATAGACCCCCTCCGCACTGTTAAAAATATAAACAAGAATGATACATATACTTATTATTCTAAGTGCTATCATTCGTGGTCCAGATTAGACTTCTTTCTAATTTCAGATTATATTTCAAAATATATTGTGGACTTTACTACAGAACCCAGATTCTTTTCGGATCACTCAAGAATTTCACTAAAATTGAACATAAAACCCAATATCAAAAATAAAACTATGTTTAATAAGTGGACCTTAAATAATAACTTATTGTCAAATGAAGATATTTGCAAACAAGCTTCAGAAATCCTAAATGAAATGGTGAATAGTCTTGAATCATCAGACATTCCTTATGACATACAATGGGCTGCATGTAAAGCAAGATTAAGAGGTTTATTTATTAGTAAAGCTGCTTTTTCAAAAACAATACTTTAAGAAAGAGGAATTCTTAAAATCAAGAATTTCTTCATTGGAAAATCATCTTAGTCTGAACTATGATGCTACTTTAGAAAAACAAATTTTTGATTGTCAGAAAGATTTAATTCTGCTTCACCAAAATAACCTCTCCTTAGCTGAACAAAAGCTACTTGCTTCATATTCAGAGTGGGCCCAGGTTCCATCTAAATTGTTAGCGAGAATTATTAAAGTTAACTTCAGAAATCCAAATATTACATCTTTATCTTATAATAACAGATTATATAATACTGATGAAGAGATTATTCAACTTTTCACCTCTCTTTACACTGAGTTATATTCAGGTTCTTCTAATTCTGTTAAAGATAATCACTCAAAACTCTTTTTAGACTCTTTGCAGTTCCCTAAACTTAATGATAATCAGCAAAACTACTTTCTACCCTATTTCAATAGATAATCTTAAATTGGGTAAATCTCCGGGACCTGATGGTTTTACTCCAGAATTTTCAAAACTTTCAAATTGGTAGTTCTTCCCTTTCTATTTAAAGTTTACAATCATATAAGAGTTAATGATATCTCAGATATTCATTGGAACACATCAAAACCATTCTAATTCTAAAAATAATAAAGATAAATCTGACCCAGTAAATTATAGACCCATTTCTTTAATTAACGTGGATATTAAGATTCTGTCATCTATTCTGGCTAACAGATTGTTTTACCCTCAATTATCTCGTCAGATCAATCAGGTTTTATGTCTCAGAGACATGCTTGGGATAATACTCTATCTTTAGAGACTATACTTCATCTCATTAAGAAAAATCCAAACCCTATATATGCTTTGATTATAGATGCATCAAATGCCTTTGACAGAGTATGTTGGAACTTTCTATTTCAAACTATGTTATGTTTTAATATTCCCTTATTCTTTATAATTTTTTAAAAGTTTTATACAAGAATATGTTTACTAGACTATACATTAATGGTCAATTTTCTGCTCGATAAAGATCACTAAAGGAACAAGACAGGCTTGTCCATTATCTCTATCTCTTTTCAACATTTACTTAGAACCTTTGCTATTGTTTATTACTCAAAATACTTTTCATAACATCCCTAGAATTCTTAATACTAATATTCATTTCTCTGCTTTTATGGATGATTTAGTAATCTACTTTCAAACTCCATTATCTGATTACAGAAAAATAATGAATTCTATTGATTATTTTTCTTTGGTTTCCAACTATCTTTTAAATTCTACAAAAACTCATATTTTTCCCTTAAATCATTTAGCACACAAATCTTTTTTGTTTCCAGACGATCATTTTCAGTTTACTTATAATATAAAATATTTAGGAATCAATTTAGAACACAATAATAAATCTTCCTTTCAAAATAATATTAATAAATTATGGAACCCTATATTGTCTGATATGGACAGATAGAAGCATCTAAACCTTTCATTTCTTTCAAGGGTGGCCATTATTAAAATGAATATTCTGCCTAAATTTCTTTACCAATTCTTATCATCTGATCAGATAATTTCAAAAATTTTTTTTGAGTCTGTAAATAAAGCTCTGGCAAAATTCATATGGTTCCCTAAATCTGTTAGAATTTCCTATTCTAGATTGGCATTTTCGGGTTTACCTAATCTTTATCTCTATTATTTGATTGTCTCATCCAATAAACTTCTTACTATCTCTAAATTCAATAACACTTCTTATCCAAATCACTCTTTATGGATAAAATTATGGTATAATTATGTCATTTCGAATAATTTAAATCCTGAAGCTATTCCCTTTATCTCTCTGGATAGTTTATTTATTAAAAATATATATACAGTATTTAAACAAAAGATTAGAGATTTCCAAACCTTACTCAAAATGTGTAAACTAGAAAAGATCTCGCACCATGTTCAGCCAATTCATCTAAACCCAAATATATTATTGGACAATAAACTTCTGAACTTAACAAACTATCCTTTAATTAAAAATCTAAAAGTAGGAGATGTTTTGAAATATCTTGACTTGCCTTTATCTGACTGGCGTAAGTTATTGAAAGTAAACTGGAATTACTCACCAATTCTTACACAACTAAGAGCAATAATTAAAAACAAATTTGTATCTCTGGTCCCCATAGACTCACAATTGAAAAACCTTAACACGATTATCAAAATACTTTCATCATCTGATAAAATGCTCTCAAACTCATATACATTAATTAATTCTTTAATGATGGACCACAACTGTCTTTTATCTAATGTTTGGTTGAATTATAATTCCCAATTGTCAGAATCTCAGAAAGTCCTGGCTATTAGACACACTAAGGAATTTATCCCTTTTAAAAAAATAGCATACACACAATTAATGATTAATAATGATGCCTACTTTACCCCAATCAAATTAAACAAATTTAACCCAAATAAGTCCCCTTCGTGTTCATGCTGTTCTCATCCCCAAGCAGACCTCCTTCATATTCTATGGTATTGTCATTTTTCTCACAGATTGTGGACATCTTTGAAAGTCAGACTGCAGAAAATGGGATATCAAAAATCCACGCTGACGTGGGAATTTGCTATTCTACATATTCCATTGATTCATCTTTCAAAAGTTGATATTCATGTTATCATTTTTATTTGCTCATTACTAAAACTTTATATAATACAAAATTGGATTGATCGTTCTAAATTAAAATGGGTTACTTTCCAGAAAATGGCTTTTAAATTTATTGATGCTCAAAGATACTTAGGTGGAAGTCCAAAAAAAAAGCTATTAGAAAGGTTGTGTTAGAAAAGGTTCTAAACATATTAAATAGTTAATGTTAAATATTTTTTTTTTTTTTTTTTCTCTCAGGTTGCCTAACTTGTATATAGTGTACATATGGTGTATGTTTTATTTCTAAATAACTTATCAAAATCTCATGAAGGTTGTTATCACTAGATGAATTGTTATATGTTCATTTATGCCTTCTTGTTATGTATAATCTTTTAATTGTCTTGCTATTCATATAATTAATAAAAATTTTTTTGAGAAAAAAAAAAAAAAGTTTGATCTGAAAAATATAATCTAAACAAGTAAGTCCTAGGAAACAGCCCTTAGGGACACTCTGACTATAACCAAAATTTCACCTTTCCAATTGCTGTATGATACTTGTCATGTCCTATTTGTAAGCCATGCAGCTATCTCTCTTATTAAAAGTGCATCAATGTCCAGTTGTTCTAATTTATTGATCAGTCTTTTTGTGTATGACCTTGTCAAATGTTGAAGTTAAATCTATATAAATTACATCACAGCACATTTTTTCATTCACAGATGTGATTATATTGTTATAGAACATCATGTTACAGGTGGTAATAGATCTGATTTTAACATATGCATGCTGATTATATTTATTTATTTATTTATTGACATTTGTTGTCCTGGAAAGTCCATTGGGTCAGAAACCCATTTTCAGTGGAGGCCCGGGTAGAAAACTCCACAAAGTATTACAAAGTAAACAAGTTTAACATAAGTATAATCAAATATTACATGTATAAAAGGTAAACATAATACAATTCAATGCAGCACAGAGTTTACATTATTAAGCTTTATGTGTCACTAAGTACGGATAACAAAAATTACATGTGTAGAACAGTATAGAAGTTCAAACAGACTCTGATATTTGGTTTCAAGCCCCAACATATCCAATTCTAACTATAACTTATCCAGTATTACCTTCTCCGTTATTTTTCCACAACATGAAAGTAGCGTTAAGGTTCTGTATGACAGTGGGTTTGTCCTACTCCCCTTTCCCTTAAAGGCAGGTTTAATAAGCGCGTCTCCAATCTTGAGGATTCTCCCCATGTTTATATGACCTTGTAAATAATAAATATAATGGTACTATAAGTTCTTGCTGAAGTGTTCTCAGGTCATTATAACTAATTCTGTCTCATCTCTGTGTTTTGTTTGGATCCAGTTTGCCCAGATCTTTTTCAATATAATCTAATTTGATTCCAGTTTCCGTGATTACCTGGATGTCATTAGGACAACTTATCACCCACTTTGTGGAGCCAAACTGTTTTGCATAAGATTTTGTAAATATATCTATAATCTGTTGTGTCTGAGATAAAATTTTAGAATGTATACACAGTTTATTGATTTGTATCATTTTACTCCTTCCCCATCTTACGTATCTATAAAAAGGTTTCCTATTGCTCAATCTCTTTATATAAATTTTCTTAAAAATGTTCTTGATCTTGTCTCACACTATGCTTAATTTATTTGTCCAGCTTGTTTGTTTTGGTTTTAAATGTTGTAGTTCGACCTCTCTTCAATTTCTTATATTTTTTTGTCTCTCACCTTAATCAGGTATCTTGTTCTTATGGAAATATATCCCCCAGATGTTGCATGCCTAGATCCTGATATTAACCATTTTTTTTTATTTTTTACACTCAAACAGTTTCTCTTTTAAAACTCTTCAAATTCCATCTGCAGGTTTTCCACTGAACACATCACTCCATTTAGTTTTACATAGTTAGTGTTTTGCTTCCATATAATCTGTAATTAATCTTCTGTGCATTGCCTTAGATTTCAGTTTGTCAGAAATATCTAACAACACATAAACCATTTTAATCCCATGATCACTGCACCTCACTGATGGTAAAACTTGACTTGAAGTAACAGTAATTTCTTTAGGAACACAAACAATGTCTAGCATATTATGCTTCCTCATAGGGTCTTCTACAATCTGAAGAAATCATTGTTCATGAACATACACTGTGAATAATTTCCTTACTAATGTTGCTGAATCAATATTATTCCAATCTGCTTTTTGTAAATGTAAGTCCCCAGCTAATATTATTCTTCCCTCCTGTGTTTCATGCAAGAAATGTATGAATTCCTCTAGATCATCAGCAGTTGTCTTTGGTGGCCTGTAAACTCCACCAATTGTTATATGTTCCAGCATTGCCTTTATTGTCACAGTTACGCAATCTATAGTATTGGTGTTACAACTGAAAACGTAATAATAGCAAGTCTCGCAACTGCCTTTAATCCCTGTCATAACACCTCCACCTGATTTTTGTTAGAATGTCTGTTACAGTAAAAACATTTATACCCTGGTTTCCAATCATTGTTTTTTAACCATGTTTCCCAAACAATAACAACATCAATCTTATGGAAGCTTAGCAACCCCCCCCCCCCCCAAAAAAAAAAACTTTTATTTTTAATGCTCCTAGCATTAACAACCATCAGAGATGCATCAAGTGTTGCTATCTGCGAACTGTTAAATGTTCAGTTTGGCAAAAATCCTTTCTAGTGTTTGTGTCAAATTTTCTAAAATATCTGCTGCAAAAATCCTCTTCCCTGATCTTGACAAATTCACACCATCCTGTCTGAACACGTGTGCCCAATACTAGGCTTGGATGCTCTACACATTTCCATTTTTTAAAACAGGACATTTTTTTCCTGTAGGTATTTATCCAAAGATTATTTTCATTTATGATGACCTGACTATCCTTTCTATATGTGATTTGTGAAAAATATGTCCTAACACCAGTACAAGCTATACTATCAAAGAGGGCTGTAAGTTCCCTGTCACAGAGTCATTGTAGATGAGATCATTTGTACCAACATGAAAAAAAATCAGATCCGTACTTCCTTATATTAAAGCATTCCAAGGCTTGTCTCACATCTTCTATTAGACTATTTGATGTCTATTAACTTCTCTGCAAATGTAAGAATCAGTTCCTCTAATAGTAGAATCTGCAATTACAAGAATATCTTTTCTGTCCAGATCTGAAAAATCTTCTAATACAGTAACATGTGCTCTATCATTTGTTACAAAGGAATGATCTTTATCACCATTAGTGTTATTAATCACCCTGTTTTCATTGCATATTAAAATCACAAGCATACAGTTCTCATCCAGCTGGCTTTGAAGATTCACAGCTTGAGCCATGTAGTCAACATCTGCCTTTTTCTTCTTTATTCTTACAGTAATGTTCTTTGGTCCTTTTGATTTCTTCCTTTTCATTTGCCCCCTTGCCTCTTTTTTCTAACTTCTCTTTTGGAAAATGGATTGTCTTTTTCTGTAGACTGAAGGTTTTCTGATACCAAAATGTTATCATTCCGTATAATTAGGGGTGTGTTACATAGCAAAGCAGTGTCCTTTTTAGTACATATTCTCTTTATCTTACTGACATTTATCAGTTTCTTTTTCTTCTTTATTTGTTGTGAACTTCTTTCTTTCTTTCCTTTTTGTTTCCTTCTAAACACTCTAAATCCTCAGATTGCTGAGTACTTGTATCCAGAATTCAAAAGTTGTCAGGGGCATCATCTTGTTTCATAGGAGTTGAATGATCTTTGCAGACAATAGACACATTATTTCCAAAATGTGTTCTCTTTGCTCTTTTCCTGATATTATTTATCTCACCAGTCCAGTCATTTATGTATGTAACAACAGTTCTCCAATCTGTGCCAGTTGCACAAGTGCAATCATCATCACTAAGTTTAGATTTAATAATGGTAAGCAAATCATCCAGCATTTTACTTAAGGAACATGGATCACCAGTGTTATCAGGTGTTACCTTTAAATATACATTGCATTTATTACACTGTAGAATATATTTGTGCTTTAGCAAATCATTAATGGCATATTTATTTAAGGAATCCTTATTCAGATTCAAACTAATAAAAATTATAAAAGAAAAGACTAATCAAAATCAGTAACCACAGAATTCAAAAAGAATTTAAATGACATTCTGCGAGAAAATCACACAAGTAATATACAACTAAATACTAAAGTAAGTACAGTAAAGTTATTGCTCTGACTGCACAAGTTCTGAAAGTCAGAAAATAGCTGGAATTTCTTTGTGTCGCACTCAAATGTGCAGTAGCTTCTGCTCACTATCACTCACAGTTGCACTTCTTTTTAACAATAAAGATCAATAAATCACAAACCAAGATAGGATTGTTTAGATAAGCTCTGGACTGTCCTCTCTGCAGTCTCTGTGAATTTATAGCTGGCTAGGCTTCTTGGGATGGCTAGAGCTTGCCTGTCTAAAACCTATCCCTTTCCAACAACTAACAGTAAAAATTAAATGTAAAAACAATAAAATATAAATCAAAGTAAGTCTTCTTGTCTTCAAGCTATCCCTTCCTTCCTTCATACAAGCAGTGAAAAACAGCGGTCAAAAATAAAATACAAATTCAAATTTCTCTTACCAGTCAACTCCACAGTAAATCATAAACCAAGACAGGATTGTTTAGATAAGCTTTGGTATTAGTATAATACATACAGCATCAAGACACACAAAGGATTGCTGCCAAAGGTATAGGGATATGCTAGATGAAGAAGAAGAATCATGGGGGGGGGGTTGCTCCATATGAAAACAAATACATAAGATAACTACAGTATAGATAGCACACCCCTATGAGCAAACCAAGTGGTATGTGACCTGTGTACTCAGGTAGATGGAATGTAGAATGACCACCAGCATATGCCCACAGTGGTCACCACTCCATTGTATGCAGCATAACTCCTGAGTATATGGGGGGCATCCACATCAAATGGCATTATATTTCCATTGTTCTCAGCCCTTGTGTTGCCCCTGCACTGGTCCATTAATCAAGGAGCCTCAATCTCCACCACTGGCAACAGTGGGGGTCATGCACATTGGGAGCATGACAAGTACACACACACAGTAAACTGCAAATTCCCTTAAGAACATGCAGAGATCACAGTGAGCCTGGGGCTGGTTTCTCCCTCTTTCTCCAGATCCCCAATAAGACTCCCCACTGGCACAGCTATAGAGTTGAGATCTCAGCTGAGTAGCCAAGCATAGACCTGCAGCACCCTCTTTGTCCAACCAGTGCTTCATGTCCCTGCACAAGTAGCTAACACATACACACACACACACACACACACACACACACACACACACACACACACACACACACACCTGGGAAAGGCTGGCACAGGTTTATTAACTATACCCCGTTCTGCCAGACTATAAGGTAGTTTTAACTGCCACCAGCCACTCCTTATCAGCTACTCTAAGGCCCTTAAAAATGAGTGTCCAATCTTACTGTATTGTTTGTGTCTTTCGGCTTTTCCCGTTTAGTGATCGCCACAGCGGAACTCCGGTCCGCTAATGATTGGTAGTTGAATTTTATGCGCCGAGTTACCAGCCCTGATGCACAACCTTCAACGAAGGTACACCCATTCACGCATGTCTCCACGCAGAAGACGCTCTAGCTGAGAATCAAACCGGACAGCATCTTACTGTGAGGCGACAACGCTACCGCAGCACCACCACCGCATAATGCTACTATTAATCGAAATGGTAGTTTGACCAAGAGCAAGGCTATTAGGAGTGGCCCACAGTGTCACCAAATAAATATGCAAGTACTCTCAGAACTTAAATATGTCTCACAAATATCAGCCAGAATAAAAGGGATAAATATATTTAATAACAAATAATAAAAGAACAAGAAAATACTCAGTAAATAATCAAGTTACATCAGAGTTTGAAATCACAGGAAATATTTAAAACAACATTGCAGGACAGTCTCAGATAAATAAAGAAAACATCGAAGCTATACTTCACTATATTCCTGTCTGAATCTAAGAGAACTACTATACCCTAGTTAACTTACTTACACAGTAACAAGCAGATATGGTGAGTGGATGTTCTTGCAGGTAAAAGACAAAATACAAAATGCTAAATCTGTCCCCAGAGAGTTCCCAAATCAATATCTTGAACATCATTGATGGGGTAGAATGCAGCATGACATCACTCCCATCATCCGACCATCCCAGGAGAAAATCCCCACTGATGCTGCCATCAGCACCTGGTATCCACCCATGAAAACAGACAGACCACCTCAGATCTCATGGCAAATGGTGGAAGTCGTAATATAATTTACATTCCTCCACATTTAAAGACAACACAAAAACTTCCAGTTCCAGAGACTATGTCTCCTGCTGCACCAAAATTGAAAGACATCATCTCCCCTGTTTACAGCCCAGTCATAAAGCAACTCAACCTCAAACATTCTTCTGAAGATCTCCAAGTCAATCTCATGTGCTCCAGCCCCCGCCCCCCCCATCAAAATACATACATCCAAATAGCTGCAATAGTGCATACACACCTCTGCTCAGCACCCTACAAAATATCTCTTCAGCACACTTGTCTGCACAATATGACACACAGCTCCAACACATCAGCAACACAAGCATCCCACATGAGCATGCTGACACTCACAAATGACACACAACCACCCAGAAAATTCTACACAGCTGGGCTGGCAGCACCTCCCTCCATCACACCCCATACACAAAGCATATTATCATTCACAAATGACATATACCTATCCATAAAATTCCAGCTAGCTGGGTTGGCAGCATCTCCCTTTATGACATCACCCTCCCCAAAGCCTCAAGCTAGTTTTTCAAATGATCATGGAAAACATTACTTGAGAAGGTTGAGCCTATCTAGGAATACTTTATTCCCATTCCCTGTCTTGAGATTCTAGCTACCGTGGAATTGCTGACCTCAGTACAGTGCTGCACTGTCCTATCATATGCCTGCAACCCTGGACTCCACCATAGTAATTTGCGATTTGGCTGTCTGGCTCCCTGTAGCCAGAGATCTCCCTCAGACTCCTCCTGCCTCCTATTGCCAATACTTAGCACCAGGGTCTTCCTATCATGGTAACGTTTCATCATGCTAACATGGTAAATTTTGTGCCCCTGCTTCCTGCTTAGCAGTTCTACCATGTAGTTATAGTTAACATCACTAACCTTCCTTACCACTTTGAAGGGTCCCTCCCAGGATGCATGCAGTTTGTTGTGTCTGACAGAAATGAGAGCCATAACCTGCTACCCTACAGCATACTCTCTAGCTCAAGCATTCCGGTCATACCAGACCCTTTTTCTGCTGTTGGCCTTCTGCCAGGTTCTACTGGGCCAAACCCATAAGTTCCCTGAGCCTTGTCCAGTGATTTAGGACATATGCCACAACAGACTCCTTCTGGGATTCACACTCATTTTCCCACTCATCACAAATCAAATTTAGAGGTCCCCTCATCCTTTGCCCATACAGCAACTCAAAGGGTGAAAAACCTGTGGATTCCTGTGGCACCTCCTTGTAAGCAAACAACAGATGGGGTAAATATTTCTCCCACTGCCTCTTAAACTGGTATACAAATTCCTGTAGCATGGTCTTCAGTGTAGAGTTTAACATCTCAACAAAACCATTAGTCTGGGGATGGTAGGGGGTGGTCTTTAGGTGCTTCACCCTACAGTGCTTCTACAGACAAGCCAGCAGGTCTGACATGAAATTGGCACATCTGTCAGTTAGTATTTCTTTTGGGAAACCTTCCCTGCTGAACATCTCTAACAAGGCATTTGCTACCTTTTCTGCCTCAATGGAGGACAGAGCCACTGCCTCAAGGTATTTGGTAGGATAATCTATTACCACTTCGATATATTTCTTCCCTGTGGAATGTGGGGTACTCAGAGGCCCCCAATATGCATAGTAACCCTCTGAAATGGCTTCTCAATCACATGAAAGTCATCAAAGGAGCCTTCACCTTGTCTCCTGCCTGGCCTACCTTTTTGCACTGCTCACAGTTCCAGCAGTACCCTGTTATATCTCTGGAAATCCCAGGACAAAAAAAGTTCTGCCTAATACATCTCTTTGTATGCTTTATGTCCATATGACCTGTACATGGAATATCATGGGTTATGGCTAAAAGTCCCCAATTTTAGGCTCTGGGCACTACCAACTGTTGTATTCTCCCACTCTCTAGCCCTCCTTCAGGGGTTGACTCTCTATACAGTAACCCTTTGTTCCATTATGCAGATTCCTCATTCCAGTGACAATCAGGTGCCTCACTACCTACATCCCTCAGGCCTTGTAATGTAGGGTCTGAGAGCTGAGCCTGTCTCAACTCTCTCTTTGTAACCCCTCCCAGCTCCCCTTCTACAGGAAGTCTGGTATTCTCTGACACCTCACTGTCAGCTTTGGTACTACTACTCATCTCTGCCCTTGCAGTCACTCTGTCCAAGGGAATATCAATACCCACTAGCAGCTGTGACTCACCTTCATTCTCACTGCTACAGGGTAGCTCTCTCAATGAAGTAACCATCACACCAGTCCTGTCTTCAAGTCCGTGGTCTGTCTGGGTCTCTCCAGCTACCAGACCCATATGCTTCTCTCCAAGCCTGACTGCATGTCACTGCATGCACACAATGTACTGCATTATTAAAATCATTTCCTATCAGGATATCTGCAGGGATATCCTTAAATGCACCTACTTGCTTCCATCCTTTCCCAGCCTCCCAGTCAAGGTAAACCCTAGCCAAAGGTACTTGGAATGGGGTCCCTCCTAAAGCTCTGACTGCAGTAGACTGCCCAAGCATGTAGTGCTCCTCTTTAACCATTGCAGGCTTCACAGGGTTAGGTCAGATACTGTGTCTTGCTTACCAGTGGCATCTTTTCCATCTACTAAGATAGGATATAACCTTTTGTGGTAATTTGGTACCCTTGTTGTCTCCAGACAACTTACTACTGGCATTCTGTCATTCCCACTTACTGGCTCTCCCACCTTTTGTTCCCCACCTTGTGAGCATATATATGCTACATGGCCTCTGTGAGCATCTATATGGTACATGGCCCCATTGGTTGCATATAAAACATTTAACCCTTAGTCCTGGCCATGCACCTGAACAAGTGGCTTCCCTGGCTACTGGTGGACTCCTTTGGGGCAGTTTAGGCTGCCCACCATGGGTTCCCTTAGACCTATGAGCAGCACTCCATATCCTTTTCCTGTGCAGTGATGCCCTGCTTGCTAGGTATAGGTTTCCCTTTTTCCCCAACTCCTCTGCGGTCCTGCATTCCCTATCTGCCAACCAGATTCTCATGTCCTCAGACAAAGTCCTTGTTCCCTCACAAAAAGGTCTGCCAGCCCTTAAAAAGTAGTGACCTGACACCCGCTCACCCACCTATGAAAATAAGGGCTTAGTTCAGCAATATATTCAGACACACTTTCATCTGCCTTGCGTCTATGCTCACAAAACTTTTTTCACTATAAGCTTCAGGTGTTAACTTAAAACACTCTAAAAGACAATTTTTAACAGCATTATAATGTAAGCAATTAGTATTAAACAATTTAGAAATAGCAGTTACAGCTTTACCATGTGTAAGGGGGGGGGGGTCAGGAGCCGTACCCAGAATGCTTGGCCAGCATTATACTGTTTACATACCCTTTCAAACATATGAATAAAACTGTTAACATTATCACCATCTGTAAATCATGGAAGAAATTTACTGACCTTTGTTGCTTCTGGGGTTCGGTTACTCCCTTCCTCATTACCTCCATGACCCTGGCGAAGAGTCAGCATCTCCTTTTCATGTTGCCTCTGCCTCTTATTCTCTTAAACATCCAGATTTCTCAGTCTCTCTGCTGCTTCTAGTTCCATTTGTTTCTCCTGCCACCATCTCTCTGCTGATTCCATTTCCAACCATTTGACCTCCAGTTCAAGTCTCTTTAACTCCAGATGGATTTTCAATTCCTCTGTGGAAAGGTTGAACTTTCTATTTTTTGAGAGTTATACAGTCTCAAGGCCAGTCTGATTGTTCTCCTGGTTGCTGGTCTGTGATGCAGCTGTGACTAAGGCTGCAACCATCTCTGCTTTAGTCAGGCTAGCATGTACCAGTCCTTTGTTTTGGCACATCTCAGCCAAATGGCTCCCTATCAGCTTGCCATACTCCTCTGCTGACATCCTTGCCTGCTCTCCCTAACTAAACTAACAAAAAAATAAAACTATTGTGATATGAAACTCTGAGTGTTCACTGTGTTACTCAGTGAGAGTACAAACACCTTCATTAGTGACCACTGTTTACAGGCTACAGGAATTCAATATCCACACCACTGAATCCTAATATGTGGATATCCCACCACTGCCAACCAATATAAGTGACACCCCACCACTGGCCCAGTAATCAAGGAGCCTCAATCCTCATCAGTAGCACCAGTGGGAGATGTACATTGGGAGGATGGAAGTACACACACAGTAAAGTGCAATTTCCCTTAAGAGCATACAGAGACCACAGTCAGTCTGGGGCTGGTTTTTCCCTCTTTCTCTAGATCCCCAATAAGACTTCCCACTGGCACATCTATAGAGTTGAGATATCAGCTGAGTGGCCAAGCCAAGACCTCCAGTACCATCTCTGCCCAACCAGTGCTTTGTGTCCTTGCCCAAGTAGCTGACACAAACACACACTGAGATATGATTTACACATGTGTGCGCACACACACACATGCACACATGCACACACGCACACACGCACACACACACACACACACACACACACACACACACACACACACACACACACACACACACACACACACACATACACACCTGGGAAATGCTGGCACAGCTTTATTAGCTATGCCCCCTTCTGCCTAGACTATAAGGTTGTGTTGGTTGCCATCAGACACTCCTTATCAGCTACTCTAAGGCCCTTATCAAAGGGTATCCAATTTTACTGTGTAATGTTACTATTAATCAAAATGGTAGTTTGACCAAGAGCAAGGCTATTAGAAGTGGCCTAAAGTGTCACCAAATAAATATGCAAGTACTCTCAGAACTTAAATTGGTCTCACAAATATCAGCCACAATGAAAGGTATAAATATATTAAATAACAAATAATAAAAGAACAAAAAATACTCAGCAAAAAAATCAGAGTTACATCAGAGTTCGAAATCACAGGAAATATTTAAAACAGCATTGCAGGACAGTCTCAAATAAATAAAGAAAACATCTTAACTATACTTCACTATATTCCTGTCTGAATCTAAGAGAATTACTATACCCTAGTTAACTTGCTTACAGAGCAACAAGTAGACATAGTGAATGGATGTTCTTGCAGGTCAAAGACAAAATACAAAATACTCAGTCTCTCCCACAGAGAGTTCCCAAATCAATATCTCAAACATCACTGCCAGGTTAGCTGGCAGCATGACATCACCCTCCATCATCTGACAATGCCAGATGAAAACCCCTACTGATGCAGCCGTCAGTGCCTAGCATTCACCCGAGAAAACACACAGACCTTAAATCTCTTGGCAAATGGTGGAAGTTGTAAAATAATTTACATTCCTCCACATTTAAAGACAACACAAAAAGCTTCCACTTCCAGACACTATGTCTCCCGCTACACAAAAACTAAAAGACATCTCCCCTGTTTATGGCTTAGACACAAAACAACTCAACCTCAACCATTCTTCTGAAGCTCTGCAAGTCAATCTCCTGTGCTCCCACCCCCCAATCAAAATACATACATACATCCAAGCAGCTGCAATATTGCATACACAACTCTGCTCAGCACCCTACAAAATATCTTTTCAGCACACGTCTGCAAACTTTGACACACAGCTCCAACACATCTGCAACACAAGCATCCCACATGAGCATGCTGACACTCACAAATGACACACAACCACCCACAAAATACCAGACAGCTGTGCTGGCAGCACCTCCCTCCATCACACCTGTACACAAACCATCTTAACATTCACAAATGACATATAACTATCCATAAAATTCAAGTTAGCTAGGCTGGCAGTATCTCCCTTTGTGTCACTCCTGAGTATATGGGAGATATCTACATCAAAGGGCATTATAGTTCTATTGTTCTCAGCCCTCATCACACCCTTTTGCATGTACCTCCCCACACATCTTCCAGGGATGAGTTACTCAAGTGCACTTTTGCCACAATGAGCTCCCACACATCATATAGGCCATACCTGAGTATTCTTTCTGGTGCATAAATATTAGGGTTTGACAGTGCAGAATCCCCTTCAAGGCATTACACAAAATGCATTTGGAATACTTGCTGCTGTGATGCACACTGTAAATAAATAGCTAATAGCCAACATTGATGGCATGGTTTACATTCGTGAACGTGTGGATTGTGGCATATATATGATATGCACACCTGTCAACTAGCCAGGATTGCTCATAATTTCAAATACAGGTGTAACAGTGTCCCTCTTAATACCTCCAGCAGATGTTACATTTTGAGGAAGCTGTGCTTGATTCTCCTTAGAGATTATTGACGGATGATAATACTTGTACAAGTGTGTTTTTGCAGAACCATCTGTGATCACTCACATGTTATGTCATAGACATGGGATTACTGCAGGTATTTTTCTTATATTATCCATGATTGTGCCTGCTTCTGTCTACTGTTGTACATGAGCCTGTTGCTATGTGCCCTGCTTGGTTGAGACGTGTGCTGACATTACATTCATATTCAGGCAACTCATTTTGCATAGCTTCACAATATGCACCTAACTGCTATTGTATATACTATCCCTGATTTATATCCTCTCCACTGATTTTCTCCATTGATATGTCACATTGTGTGACAGTCACATAATGTACAATAACTGTGCAGTCCGTACTGTATCATGTTGATATGTGATTAATGTTCATGATACGACTGTCTTCATTAACATGCCCTCATCTGCTGTACATTACCATGCTTCACCTGTCTTCTTCCCCTGTGTTCATTCCTACCCTTCATCTGTGTGTCCCTTTTCAATGCACACACTTCCCCTGACTATTTATTTATAATGCAGTCTATGTACCCTTACTGATCATTTACACAGCTTTTACTCAGTTTGCCTGAAACAATACTCTGCAATGTATACACTTTCATGTAATGTGTTCATACTACATACATTGCTTTATTAATAACTCTGATAGTCATTATGGCTTTCTGTGCAATCCCACAGATCTAGTTTGCCTGTAGGTAAACAGGTGCATATGCCTTCAGGTGCTTGTGTTGCTTAACATGGTTTCCTGGCTGTCAAAACTGTTGCTGGCCACAAAAACATATTTGTTTATGTTTAAACATGGTGCACGTCATGTGTATATAACTACTACTGGTGCTAACCATGCAAACATGTAAGCTCCATGTAAGCTTCACGTTAAGCCTACACGGAGTTTATTGAATCTCCAGGAGTGTGTGTGTGTGTGTGTGTGTGTGTGTGTGTGTGTGTGTGTGTGTGTGTGTGTGTGTGTGTTTGTGTGTGTGTGTTTGTGTGTGTGTGTGTGCGTGTGTGTGTGTGCGTGCATACATGCATGTGTGTGTGTGTGTGTGTGTGTGTGTGTGTGTGTGTGTGTGTGTGTGTGTGTGTGTGTGTTTGTGTGTGTCTCTGTGTGTATGTATGCATGTATTTGTGTATCTATCTGTCTAAAGGAGTGTCATGTGTTTGTTCATCTGCTGCTTTGGTTGATAGCCTGAAGTGTAAGGTTATTTGAGCGAATGTCCGATTTATTGGGCAGACATTTCACTGGATATTTGTTTTGCTGAAAAAGGTAAGTGCAATGCATACTTGAGGCGTGTCTGTTTGTGCAAATAAGTGTTGGTTAGGCTCAGAATAAGGGTGAGGTATGGGGGTAGATAAAGTGTGCATGAGCACAGTTAGGGTTAGTGTCAGGGTTAGGGGATAGATTAAGTGCGTGCGTGTGTGTGTGTGTGTGTGTGTGTGTGTGTGTGTGTGTGTGTGTGTGTGTGTGTGTGTGTGTGTGTGTGTGTGTGTGTGTGTGTGTTTGTGTGTGTTTGTGTGTGCATGTGTGTATGTGCATGTGTTTGTATGTGTTTGTGTGAGTGTGTGTGTGTGTGTGTGTGTGTGTGTGTGTGTGTGTGTGTGTGTGTGTGTGCGTGTGTGTATATGTGCGTGTTTGTGTGTGTATATGATGAGTGTAAAACTGTCTTGTGTAGTGATAGTGCTATGGTTAGGGGTTTTTTTTTATTGATAAGATGCATGTTAGGGTTAGGAGCAGGGGCAGAGTTAGCACACGTTACTAAACTGCAGCTGCAAAAAAATAAAAGAATAATTGATTCAGTGATTAAAAAAGAAAGCAAGGGGACTATGTCATGCTAGAAAGATAGATTGGTGAGGTCAATGTACAGGCATTAGGACAGAGAAGAAACTATATCCAACTATCTTTCATAAAAGAGGATAAAACAAAAGAATTAAGTAGGTTGCCTCCAGCGACCCTAAGGAGTTAGGTCAGTCTACTGGCAGAACCCCTGAGTGAGGACTTCAGCAGTTCACTGGTCACCATGGAATTACCATAGCAATGAAAAGCAACAAATGCAGTACACTTATTTGGTGGACTGTGCAGGAAAAAGCCAATGGCATGACCTAATAGCCTAACAATAGTAGCAGGAATGTCATGAAGATAATATTAAGGAAAAAGCCTATCTTTCCTTGAAAACAACAGTCTAGAACATCCATTAACATGGATTTATAGACCAATAATGCTATCACTTAAACACAATTAGGTTTATATGTAATTTATAGTTGAACTTTACAGGGAAGCACAAGCATACATGATTTAACTGGACATCACCAAGGGCTTTGCATTAGTTTCAGCACAGATGTCAGCTAGGAAAATAGACTTTGAATTAGTCTCAAAACAGTTAAGATTAAAATTAAGGCACTGTATTGTTGCTTAGTTGAACTGCAAAGCACAGAAGATTGTGGTAAGAGGGCAAAAACAGGCAAAGTGGCAAGTAGAGTACTGGAAGGGGTGGTATTAGGATCAGCACCTGTCAATGTATTTACTTCAGTGAGAATAGGTACTGCCACTTCATTGGTAACACATAATTAGGTACCACAATGAAGGCTTTTGAGAAGATTGTAACCATTGGTTTGGAAAGGATGACAATCTGAACAGAAAAGTGTCACTTGTGGCTCACTGCACACTCACAAGAAGTACTCCACACTGGACAGAGCAACCTTTTTGTAAAAATTCATTAGGGGAGTAGAAGTGATAGCGGCAGAAACTTATATAGGGGATGTTGATTATACCTGGAACAGACCACTATCAGCAGAGTGAGAGGACAGTGGTCAGTTCCCTCCTTTAGTATTTTATACTTCTCTGGAAACCAAACAAAAAGAGGGATATTTGGCTTGTAGAGGAACACCAACAGGAGAGTGTGTGTAATGGAATATGGAGGAGTAAAGACATCACAAAAACTACAGGAAGTAAAGCTTTTTCTCAGCAGACCAGAAAAGATGAGAACTTCATGCTAGGGAGCTATTTCGGGGTTGTCTTGAACTAGATGGAAGGAAGATGCAGAGGAGTATGAACAGACAATCGACTATTAAGAGTAAAGTAATCTCTGGATCAGAAAAAGGACTTCTTTACAGAAATAGTTGTGAATGCATAGAACTGGCTATTTGAATAAGTGGCAGAGGGAGAATCCATTGAGGCATCAAAAGATCATGAGAAAAGTGGAGAAGGGGTGAGGGGGAAGACAGGGAAGGAGGATAGGTATGCCAAATTCACTTAAAGGGCATACTAGACAAGTTTCATATCAAGTAAATAAAATGTAACGTAGAGAAAGAATAGTAAATATAAATGTATCCTTAAACAAGCAGAAGTAAATAATATCCTGTCAAAATACCTTCACGACTAGATAGAAAACAGTAAAACAGTAAAACTGTGAAAGTCATCAAGTATTTACAAGTGTGTATATGCAATACATTTGTCATTTAAAGCACCTCCAGAACTTCTGACCATAATATGTTGTCTTTGGTAGATACAAGTAAACATGCAGTGATGAAATACATTCTAATTGTCAATCCTTGGGTAGTTCTGTAATCTAAACTGATTTATAATATTACTGTAAATACTGACAGTTGCAGGCTACTAGAATTCTTAACTCTCAACTGTGTACATATATACAAAAGTCTAATATCAGTCTATTGCACTGAAACAAAGACAAAGTAATTATTACCTGCACTAATAGTTTTCAGATTCAATACTTCTGTGGTATTTGTGCAACAATTAACAATGTGAAATTATGAGTTTAATGACTTGCAACATATTTGCATAATCATGTCTCCATAATCTGAATGTTTTACTCTTGTTTGAATATTTACCCTCAGGTCACATCAGTAAATAGGTCTCTCCAAGTAATGAAATAAGATTAAGAGATTAAAAATATAAAAAAAAACCCTGCAGAGATGCAAGGCAAACTTGGTTAAGAAAACTGAAATAAAATAAAAAACAAAATAAAAAGAAAACCTGAATGCAGACGATGCTACTGTTGCCTATGCATATCAATACAAAGAAAATATCTAGAAAACTAGTCTCTGAAGAATGCAATAAGCTCCTAAGTTAATATTTGAAGACAGATTCATTCAGAACATGATGACCAGTAATAACTTGACAAGTATTATCATGTATCACAGTAACTAAAGTGTTGCAGAGATAATAAAACCAATAGCACTTAAGTACCTTTTTTTACAAAGAAATCTCTGGAGGAAAAAAAATCGGTACAGTTATGTAAGTAAACTTGCCATAACAGTAGATGTCTGAATGATCACTGCTGAAGTAATCTTAGCTATATGGTTTATAACCTGCCAAGGATATAACAGCAAGGCAGGTTTGGATGTCAAGCCTTTCAGAGTTTTCATGCCAACAGGGAGGGATGGAGGCTGATCCCTGAAAGGACAATGCTAGGAAGCAAACAAAAAAAAATCTCCACACCTCGGCATAAACAACACATGAAAAAGCAAGGGGGATGCAGGGAGCAGCTACTGCAGCAGTGATCTTTTGGACATCTAGTGTAATGGTAAGTTTACATACACAACTGTACTATGTTCATCATTTTGGTCACTGCTACAGTAGCCTTAGCTATATGGGTAGATTACGCTAACTTACTTAATTTGGGAGGTGGAAGGGTCCAGGAACCCCCTGTGAATGGTCCAAGCAAATCTTGATCTGGACCTATAAAAAGAATCAGGCTTGTAATGCTTTGTACACATATATAGATGGCACCAAGTTGCTGCTTCTAGAATACTTCTAGAATACAGTCCTTTCCAAAAATCTGCAGATGAAGCCAAGGACCTGGTTCAGTGGGCCTTGACTCTGCCTGAAATAGTTTTGTTTTGATGACTATAGCAAAAGGTGACAGCTATAGACAACTATTTGGAAATAGTCTGTTCTGACACAGATTGTCCCTTTGTCTTACCTTCACAAAAAGTTAACAATCAAGCCAAAGATCTGAATGATTTTGTTCTGTCAAGTTAGTACCTGAGCTGTCTGTGAACATCCAAGGTATTGAGAATCCTTTCTCCCTCATTTTTATATTCAGAAAAAATAGGGAGGTGGTTAGTTTGCCTTAAATTAATCTCAGATACTACTTAGGCATAAAAAAGGACGTTTTATCAAAGAAACCATGTCTCTCTGGAAAATTAGATAAGGTTGACTCACCATAAAGCCACTCCTGTGGCATAGAGGGGTAAAGCCCTGACTATGTACAGCTGAACAGAGTTTGATTAGCAGCTTGGGTGATTGAAGGACTGCCAGGAAGGGATGGGTATGCCTATCTGAATTGGCAGGGTGCTAGCTGATATGCTCCCTAATGGGAGGTGTGGTCCAGAGAGTGGAGTTGCTATCAGGTAATCAATAAGTGTAGGGAGTGGTGAAAGAGAGTGGGTAGATCATAAAAAAAAAAATACTCTCCAGTTTGAAAGCACAGATGAGCCAAGCCCCCAGAATACCTTCAGGATCCATGATCAGCCTCAGTGAAAATGGAGTAAGTCAGGGAGGGGGGGGTTGAAGAGTAGCTGGTAGACCTGGCATTGGGTACTGGGGGCAGGGACAGTAAACATGAGGTCTGAGGGGACTAAAAAAACAAAAGGTTCACTCACCATAAGAGCTTGCAACTCAGATGATACTCTTCTTGCAGAGGTCACAGAAATCTGTGAATTTTTTTTTTCCATTTTATGAACTTCGAATCAGCCAGATTATCTTGTTCATATGGAGCAAGTAATAGCTTCTTTACCACAAAATGAAGATCCCAAGAAATGGCCACAGTTTTTCTTGGAGACTGCTTTTGCATAACCCGTTTCAAAAACATTTTAACATGAGAATGCATTGAAAGAGGAGGATCCATGGGCAGACATGCTATAATGGCTGATAAAAAAATATGATGGAGGAGTAAGAACAGCCATCTGATAGTAAATCACAGAAATATTGTAAAAGCAGCAAAACACTACCCCTGAATGGCTGTCGGTTATGTTGTTCGCACCAACTTGAAAACCTTTACAATTTGCTAATGTATGATTTTCTAGTAGCTGTTTTTTTTGTCTCCATGAGTACCAGCTGCATGTCCTCAGTAAGCATTTGCTTAAAGGGAATTAGGACCCCATACTTCAGACAGTCAGTTGAAGTTGATTGGAGTCAGGGTGTATCAAAAACACCTGACCTTGTGTGAGTGCATCCATTCTATGTAGAAGTTTGTGGTAGTTGCTTCTGGCTATTTTCAAAAGAAGGGAGAACCACTGTTGACTGGACCAGAAGTGAGTCACCACAATGATCTTGGGGGATTTCTCCTGAATCTTCAGAAGTACCCTGGATGCCAGAGGAAATGATGGAAAAGTATCCAAGAATATTCCTGCCTAAGGCAAGGCAAAGGTATCTGCCTTCCAGGCTTTCTTGCATGGAGTTCTGGAGCAGAATCTTGCCAGCTGACTGTTGAGAGAAATAGGTCTACTTTACAAATTCCCCACAAATGGAACAAATCTTGGAAGACCCCTGGGTTAGTTTTCATTTGTTAGTGTCTGCCCTTGTCTTGCTCAACTAATCTGCCACACAATTTTGCCCTTGAGGAATATAGGATACCTTTAATGTGAGATTGTGCTGTGAAGCTATACCCCAAGCTAACATGGATAGTCTGTAAAGGGGGTATGAACTGTTTTTTCCCTTACTTGTGTACCATATGACTATAATATTGTCTGTAACAGCTTGAAGAGGTCCTGCGGACAACAGATGATTCAGAGAGTTGAGTGGCTTGATCATGGTAAGTGTCTCTTTGATATATATATATATGAGGAAAGAAAGGTCCAGACCTTGTCTCCCAGCATTTTTTTTTCTTTGGCACTTTAAACATCCTTGAATAAAACCATTTTCAATCTGGGAAGGAGGAACTGACTCTATGACTCCCTGGGATGGATTTCCTCCCACTGCCATCTGTAACCTTCATAAATGAGCAATAGAACCCATTTGTCTTAAACTACCTGTTGTGAAAGAGAAAAGCAGAGATTCAGATTTTCTTGAAGGAAAAAGAACTGTCAGGCTATGAGGTGGTCAACATCCTTTAAATAATGATTCTGACTTGTTGGATTGCACTTGATTTGGGGGGGGGGGTCCTGAATACTTTTTGGAACCCCTTATCATTTATTCTTATATGCCTGTTGATCCACATTTTGTTGAGACTGCTTATGTTATACTTTGCTAATACTGGATGAGAGGTTGCAGAGATTTTGGAAAAAGGAGATCTAAAAAATAGAGATTCCCTCTATCAATTTACCAATTTTATTACACTTTTTGATAACCTCTGCAGCAAGGGAACCAAAAATGAAATCTCTATTCAAAGGAGAATTTAAATGTTCATTTTTGACATCATCTGGGAGGTTCTGGGAATGCAACCAGGCAAACCACCTCAAAACAGGGCTAGTGGCCATAGCCCTAAAAAAAGTATCAGTCGAGTCATACATATACTGTAAACAATGAGTTGTTATTAGTACAATTAAAGAAACTAAATTATTTAAAGTAGATTTTTCCTTACAAGACCAAACTGCAGACAAAACATCCCTTCTACTTTCACAGTTAAGCCAAACAAACTTTAATATATGAGTCTGACAATTCATTGAAATCAAAGTTGCAAAACCATAAACATTTTTCCATACTTCTCAATAATCTTTCCATCCTTGTTAGAAAAAGTAGGATTGAAATCAGATAAATATTTACAGCAGTAGGATTAACTAAAGCTATAGCTGCTGGGTCAAGTTTTGGAAAAGTGTAAAAAAACTTAAAACATTGATGAACTTCTATGTGTATTTTTAGGGGAACGAGGCTAACTATCATGAAAATTGTAGGCACTGACACATGTTCTAAGGACTGAGAAACCTCAGTGTTCTCCCAATGAATACATTGGCACATTCTGTAAATAGTCTCAGAGAAAGAGAATCCCCCACAAGGAGAGTCATAAATTAGCTCTCTTCTGAATCTGAATCAAGAAACTGAGGAGAAAACCCTGTATCTGTCCCTTCATCTTCCTATCCAGATTCAGAAACTTGAATCTCTTCAGGAAAAGAGGTATTCCTCTTTCTTTTATTAGAAGCCATCTTATAAGAAGGATAAGTAGCCTGAATTTAAACCATGTATACTACTCTTGTCTAAGGACATTTGAGGAGGCGTAGATAGATGTTTAGTTTCTTTTTTCTTTTTGACAGTAAAAAATCAGGCCAGCAGTATTATTAATGGCAGCAGCAGCGTTCCCGGGAATGGACACAACATTTTGACTAAACAGGAAACCCTTCCTTGTTCCCTTCCCCAGGACCAATAAGAGTGACTCTCCCTTGCCCAATGAGGTATTCCCAAAAGCTGCAGAGGACATGGCTAATCCCCATTCCATTATGGTTCTAGGTTATGCACCAGAGGAATCTGGAGGAAAAGACGAGTGGTCTGAGGGACAAGCTATACTTACAGTGGTGTCATCCACCTATGTGTGAGGCAAATCACTAGGCTGCTGTGGTGGCCAAGGCTATTTGCTTAACTTTTTCTTTTTGAGGCTGGAAGAAGGACTGACCATGGGATTGGTAGTTTGTTCCATGGTCCAGATGAAAGTGGTGACTCTTTCCTGAAGTAACAAGCTGCAAAAGCTGGTAAAAATTTGAAGTCTTTAAAAGTCACTTTTTTCTAAAAAAAAAAAAAACCAGTAAACATCACTTTAAAACACTTTGCTATCCTCCAATACAAAATTTTCACAGTTATTTTAAATAACTTTCAAATTGACAGAAAAAAAAAACTGTGCTCACATTTAAATACAGTTAAGTCTCATGACAGTCCATTACAACACAAACTACTAGATTAAAAATAACTTTCCTAAACAGCAAAGTGCAAGAAATCAATCTTTAAAGTGGAAGGTTTTCCCAAAGGGGAATTATCTGCCCAGCAAAAGAAGAGCAGAAGCCTCCCATCAATCCTTGAAAGCCTAAAGATGAGCATTCTCTCAATAGCAGAAAAGCTGTGAAGGGTTTGTTGACCAACCGTGTCCTTTTCATCTCATGTAGACTAACAGTCTGGGGAAATGGGAGGTGCTCTGAAATTTTAGCAGCTGTCCAGCTGTTATATTCTTGGCAAGATAAAACCCATATAGCTAAGGCTACAGCAGCAGTGATCATTATAATGAATGTTAGGAATTATACATCAGGTTAAGTTATTGAACTGAACCACCAACTGCTTTCATTATAATTATGGTTTTGCATTGTGTTGTCTGAGCTGCATTAGTTTATTTTCTATTTGCTCACATGTCGTCTGCTTGAGCTACTGTTTGCGCCTATTGTGTTGCTTGCTGTTCATTGTAAAATGCATTTTGGCTTAAACAATTGATCTTAATTACTCTGAGTCAGAAGTAAAACAGAGACTTTATTGTATTAAAAAAATGATTGCCTGCTTCATAAAGTTGGAGAAAACTGACTGAGAATGTATAATGTGGATATGCTACAAAGGGCTTGCTCCACACAAAAAAATGTCTATTTTGTTTTGTTGCATATTTGCGTGAATTCCCATACTCCTGAATTATATATGCATGTTTTTAGATTATATATACTCAGAATGATGGGTTTCATAAAGAAATCTGCAAGTTACTGTGCTTAGAGATTGTTTATTTCATGTTAGCAAAGTTGACACAAATTAATAGCTTACAGTTTAGAAATATGTAGCAGGTACAGCTAAAATGTATTTGAATCACAGAATGTGTAAAACATGGTAGACTCATTTGTCTTTGCTTAATTTTCTAATTCTATAACAGATGAATAAGAATATCTTATGGAAGAAGTTGTGCTTTGCAAATGCACCCTGCATCCAAGCTGCCCTCAAACTGTTAGGCTGCGGACATATGTCAAACAACATGTATACATTGAAAAGGGAAAGCAAAGAAATACAATTGATTATCAACACCACTCAAATGATTCAAAACTTTACTTTTCTTGACAAACTGATAACATTACTCCTTAACTAACAAAAGAGTTCCATTCTGTATATCCCCTCCTGAACTGGCCTACAAAGTGGAGTGGAAGATAAGAGAAGATAAGAGGCAGACCACTTTAATAAAAGAAAGCAGCAAGCAAAACTTCTAAAGTAAGCAGCTCAAGATTACTAAGCCACTTAAAAAAAAAAAAAAAAAAACAAGCTCATACCTTAGACATTCCACAATGATGTAAGTCACTATAACTTTAGGAAGCGCTCTTACAAAAAAGTGATCTTTTTACTTAAGTCTTCCTTGTAATTGTCAGTCTTATCCTATGTAAATATTGCAGATAGCTGGCAGTGTAATGATATTAGTAGGCATGCCATAGAGTATTCATTGCAATCTAATCTGTTAATCATTCTTATTGTTGTTCAAAGTGACTATCTATAAATACCAGCCAGTAGCATTGCCTATTCTGTCTCAGTCCTTATAAATAGATCAGTCCAGGACAGTAGCATTGCCTATTCTGTCTCAGTCCTTATAAATAGATCAGTCCAGGACAGTAGCATTGCCTATTCTGTCTCAGTCCTTATAAATAGATCAGTCCAGGACAGTAGCATTGCCTATTCTGTCTCAGTCCTTATAAATAGATCAGTCCGGGACAGTAGCATTGCCTATTCTGTCTCAGTCCTTATAAATAGATCAGTCCAGGACAGTAGCACTGCCTATTCTGTCTCAGTCCTTATAAATAGATCAGTCCAGGACAGTAGCACTGCCTATTCTGTCTCAGTCCTTATAAATAGATCAGTCCAGGACAGTAGCACTGCCTATTCTGTCTCAGTCCCTATAAATAGGTCATTTCAGGAATCCCACATTCCCACTCTTTTGAAAAAGTCACACAGTATCCCTCTGCACAAAGGAGGAAATTCAACAGACATTAATAACTTTAGACCTTTAACAATCTTATCTCCCCTTGCCAAAATAAATGAAAAATGTATTCAAAAACAATTATTAGACTATCTCCTGCAGGAAGAACTCCTATCCCCTATCCAACATGACCTCTGTCCTTCCCATAGTACTAGCTCTGCTCCTCTAACCTACATAGATATTGCCAATAAAGATAGCGATAATGGAAAACTAGTATCTTCCTTACTTCTAGACTTGCCTAAAGCCTTCAACACAGTTTGTCACAGCAAACTTCCACTTCAACTGTCCTCACTACGTCTCTCTCAGCCCACCATTCTATGGTTCAAAAATGATCTATTCAGTAGGTATCAGTCACTAAAATGTCACTCCAAACTCCTTTACCTCCCACTCACCACCGATGTACCACAGGGCTCTGTCCTTGATTCCCTACCTCTTTAACATTTTCAACAACACCCTCTATACTTCCACACAACAGGCCACCCTAATGCAATGCACAGATGATTGCACTCTCATTTGCACATCCGACAACATGGTACACCTAAAAAAAATAGTCTGGAACATTTAACAGCCACTGAAACATGGCTGCATAACTCACAACTCTTGATCAATCCAAAAAAACTCCAAAATACTTTTTGTCCCCAGACCCTGTCTTATGAAAAAAAAAACAACATTTACAGTCCTTGCTCTTGATAATACAACACTTAAAGTCACTTCTCATAGAAAACTATTAGGGGTGTTAGTGGATGATAAACTTATATTCAACATTCATATAAAAAATTGTATAAAAAAAACGCATAAAAAACTAGGGGTGCTTTACAGAGCCAAAAATTTCCTCACTGATCCAACTAAATCTACACTTGCCACTACTTACCTCCTCCCCACTTTTCTTTATGGCACTCCCATCCTTACTAACCTCCAGGCTTCACAAAAATTAAAACCTGAGCAATGCTATAACAAAGTTACTAAATTTGCAGCACATACCGCTTTTAGAACCCACCACTATATAGCACTGAAAAGCCTAAATTGGTTAAAACTACCACATCAGCTACCATATACACATCTTCTAACCATCTATAAAATGATCTAGTATTTATTTGCTTGTTCTGCACTAATACACACTCTACAAAATCTATGTTCCCAGTCGGTCATTGCAATCCAGTGACCAAAAACTCCTGTCTGTCTACAAACCTAGTAAATCTGTTGAACATTGTCTGTATTCGTACAAAGTTGCTAATGCCTGGATCTCCTTACCTGTATCCATTAGGTCTGTACTTTCCCTCCCATCTTTCAAAACCATCCTGAAATACTTCCTAGCTAAAATCTGGCTTTGTTCTTGCTCAAAGCCAGGGAAAACTATATCCCTAAATGTGGACAAGTACCGTCTCATTCATTCTACTTGTCCTTACTCTCCCTTCTTCACTTACTTCCTTACTGCTATCTAATTCTCTTCCTTCACTTTCTCTCTAAATGTACCATAACCCTGTTTTTCCCTCAGTTCATATTGCAGTTCCTATTTGAATTAGACTTAATTACCTTTAATTTTTCTACAAACTGTCTAAACTTTCTCTAAATACTAAATGATTGTCATATACCTTGTATTGATTCTTAACCAACGTTTTTATATTATCTCTAATTTGTTATAATTATTTAAACTGCAGATGTTTTGTTTTTGAAGATTGTAAAATTATTGTTCTTAAAATGTCTTGTAATAATTTGGAGCTTATGTCCCCGGGCCTCCTCCAAAAATGGACTTCTACCCAGTGAGATTTTACTGGTAGTCAAATGCCAATAAAAAAAAAAGGTATTTTTCTTTTTACTTGGCTCATGTTCAGTCTTTGAAAATTGTTTCTAGTTTTGTTATGTGTATGTTAATAATATCTATCAAGGCTCTTGCTGAAATGAGTCATGCTGGAACAGTCGTTCACCCTGGATACCAATCTTAATACAGAAGAAAGTAATTGAGTGCGTAAGTAATTAAAAACATACTGTACTAACTAAGGTTATACATTTGCATTGGTTATGGGCTACACCATTTTGTGACAACCATAATTTAATATCAAGTAAGGAGGAGAATTCCTGTTATTTAGAGCATATTACTAGGAAGCTTGAAATTAGAGAAATGACTGCTCATTTAAAGGACGTTTATACATCTGTAGCAATGGTATGGTTTTATATAGTCCCTTGATAAAATTCTCCAAGCAAAGGTTTGCTTTTTTCTTCTTTGTTGTAATTGCTGTCCTAAGGGTGACTAGGTTTATTTCTGGTTTTCAGGAAATATAAAAATATATAAGGAAAGGTAGAGCGTAATAATCACTGATGTGGGATGACCATTCCAAGGTTCATTTTTCAGAAACAGGTTATTCATTTCCATTCTTAAGAAGATATTCTTTGTAAACCAATGCTCTTAATTGACTGCTATAATGGACTTTGCTGTTAATTTAAAGCATTTCATTCAGTACCTTTTGAAAAAGCCACTTCTTGAAACTACTTGAAAATGTCTAGTGATTCCTTACTGGAAAAATATAAGGTTGGAAAATTTGAAAATGTGAACTATTTGGAAAGGCTTCAAGTAGTGTCATAATATTCTGTTTTATGGATCACTCAGAGATGATCTCAACCTGGTCTATAAAGGAATGACTGAATTGGTTCTTTTTAAATAGCAATCAAAATAAATATCACTGATAGAAAAGAAATGGAAACCACATTGGACCACACCTTCCAAGATCCTGGAATACACTTTGCTTTGTAAGGAAATTACATTATTTATTAGCTTTCTGCACAAATAATTGACATATATACATGTAGAAGTATATATATATATATATATATATATATATATATATATATATATATATATATATATATATAAACACGGTTTATGAAGTCCTTATTTCTTTTTGCTAAGAATCAGCTCTATGAACAGGTGAAGTTATATATTTAGAGAAAGCTCAGCTGTAATAAGTGAAGTTTGGAACAGACAAATTTGTCACGGGACGACCTTGGTATGAATAGAGTGTGGGGCGGGGCTGGGTGTAGGAAGATAGATAGGTTAGGTAGTGAGGGTAGGGAGTGGGTAGGAAACAGTTAATTACATTGGGAGTTGGGAGAGGAAGTGAGGCGAAGCATAAGGGTGGGTCTTACTGGGTTTGTAGGGGAAACTGGTATGAGTAAGCACATTTTGGTGTGGTCTTGTTGAAGCAAGATCACATCCTGATGACCTGAGGTGTTAGTAAAGTAGGTCTTGGGTAGTGCTAGTTTGTGAGTTGAGTACAGTATGGGTTATTTATACATATATATATATATATATATATATATATATATATATATATATTTTTTTTTTTTTTTGTGGATTATAGTGGGTGATGTAAAGGCATATGGCAGTATTTGTGTAGATATGTAGTGTAGACATACATGTAGTGTAGACATATTTATGTACTTGTGTCCATGGTGGTTTAATGGTTATTCCTCTCATTGCTTGATCCGGATTTGCCTACTCATCTTATTGGGTTCACTGGTGGTTTAGTGGCTTATTCTTCATGTTTTCCTCTCAGTTTGTTGCGTTAAGTTGTTTCATGGTGGTCTAGTGTTTTTTTTGCTTGGTTGTGGTGGTTTTAATGGCTGGTTGTGTTCCTGGTGGCATAGTGGTTATTCGTGAGCTTGTACTGTTGGTTGCATCCGGGTGCACATGCGTAGTAGCACTGGTGTGGTCTCCTATGGGGAAAAAAGAAAAAAATAATAAATAAATAATATATACAGGCATGGAACGATAATGGCTTGGCTTGGTGGGGTGGAAAAGAGATTGTTGCTTGCTTGGTTTTGTTGGCTTGGTTGCTGGTTGCCTTCTCCAGTGCAGCAGGTAAGTGTTGATGGTGGGAGTTGGAGTTGGTAATGATTGGTTTCTGTCCCTGGTGGCTGCAGTGTTTGTGTGAGGTTTGTGTGGATGGTTTTCATCGGTGGTTAGTGTTGGCTTTGTAGGGTTTGTGTGGATGATTTGTGTTCCCTGGTGGCTAGTGGCGGTGTTGTGGGGTTTGTGTGAATGTTTTTGTTTCCCTGGTGGTTAGTGGTGGCTTTGAGAGGTTGTGTGAATGGTTTCAGTCCCCTGGTGTCTAGTGACAGCTTTGTGAGGTTTGTGTGGATGGTTTCAGTTCCCTGGTGTCTAGTGGCGGCATTGACAGGTTTGTGGGGCCGGTTTTGGTTCCCTGGTGGTTAGTGGTGGCTTTGAGAGGTTTTTCAGATGGTTCCATTTGGTTTTCTTTACCTGGTGACTAGTCACATCTTTGAGAGGTTTCCTTGATTATTTTGTTCCCTGGTGGCTAGTGGTATGTCCCTGGGTCTTGGAGGAGTGTTCCAGTGTCTTTTGAATGCTTAATCCCTGATGGTTAGTGATTTCTGGGCCACAGATAAGCTATTGCGGCTTTCCGCGGTTGAGCGGATAGTGCGAGCATACGCGGTAGCATCGGCCATCCAGGATTGCCTTCTTTATTAAAAAAAATGACTAAAATAAGGAAAAGCAGCAGAAGAGTATACATGTGAAACACCTAGTCTGTATGGGCAGACAGGGAGAGCAGGCTAGGTTCATTAGGTAAGTAGGGTTTGGGGTTTATTATACATAGTATTTAGTATATAAAAAAATAAATAATATATATAATATTTGTATAATGAATAAATAGCAGATTATAGATAACTTAGTCTGGGGTGACTGGCATCAGGTGGTAGAAGTAACTAGCTGTTAAATACGTGGGATTGCAGTTTGACATGCAGAGGTGCATGGTTCAAGTCCCAAGACAGCCATTTTATTTCCAGGCCCTGGGTTGACTTACAGAAGGTAGGTAGGGAGGATTAAGTAGTTGAGGGTAAGGGTTTAGGAGAGGTGATAGGCATAAGGATTTTAGGAATTATGTGTTTGTCTGCAGGTACTGGTTAGTGATAGCAAGCAAGCAGTTCCATCAACTAGTGCTCAGGATCCAAAACCTCGGTGGAAGAGGCAGAGGGTGGCTACGACCCAGGGGTTGAGGGCGAAGAAAGCCAGACAGTCAGCATCAGAGGATGTGGCAATGGAGGTGGCCCCTTCATCTTCTGCAGGTAATTTTTTATCAGGTCTGACAGGGAGAATATAGTGGCAGCTACGGGAGGGGCACCAGTGTGAAGTGAGGGGGTCCAAGGTGAGCTAGCGGGTAGGAGTTTAGAGGCATTGGTTGATTGTGAATGGGATTTTGATAATACTCTATCATTGCTTGATCCAGATTTGGGGTCTGACTTGGATGTTGTGGGGTCTGATTTTGGGTCATGACTGGGGGATTGGTTGGTGATGCAGGGTTTGCATCAGGAAGGGGCTCTTATTGTTTTGACTCTCCACATATCTTTGGTGGTGAAGGAGAAGATTTGTAAAGGGGAATTTGTTGATATTTTTGAATTGCTTGATGCTGGTGGGGTTCAATGATTGACAGAGGCAGAGTCAGCTAATTGGAATGACCTTTTTGCAGCATTGATGGCCATAGGTCGCAGAAGAGTAGGTAGGTTTCGGCCCAGGTCATGGAATAACTGGGTCCTTGGCTTTATATACTACATGGTGGTTTGGTTGGAGAGGGATACTTTGCTGGCACTTCCTCTTCTGGCCTATTTTTTGACTATCAGGAAAGCAGAGAGGCTGCGGCCAGGCTATGCATGGTTTTGGTTTGATCAGAAGTTTCATAAGCGGAAAGTAGTGGATAAATCCATGCGGTTGGAGGTTAGACACCCAGACATTTGGCTTTCTAACATGATGGACCTGAGTGCAGGGACTAGTAGATTAGCTCAGCCATTGGAGTGGGGTGCTGGGATATGTTGCACATTTAATGCAGGGAAGCGTTCTTGGTTAGGTTGTAAATATTCCCATATTTGCTCTAGGTGTATCGGAGCTCATGCTGTTACATTATGTGAGGGGGGGGGTGGCCCTGCTGGTGGCAGACATCTTATTCTGCTGGTCCTAGAGGTTGGGTTGGTTCTCACCTTGCATGGGTAGGTGGGCGAGGCCAAGTACTTTTCAGGGGCAAAAGGGGGATCCTTTCATGGAGTTAGGGGCCGACCGGGGTACTCATTCCCCTATTAAGGTCCAGATTTTGGAATTGTTCCTGACCCATTATCCACTGCCAAGTATGGCAGGGGAATTGATTGAGAGTTTTTCAAGGGGTTTTTAAATTAAGTCCATGTTGGTGAGGGATGGTATGGTGGGAAAAACTTGAAGTCTGTAAAGGGGAAGGAGGGGGTTTTGCAGTAGTTGATTGCAAGGAGTGTCAGGCAGGGAGATTGTATGGTCCATTTAGTTGTCATCCATTTTCTAACTTTAAAGTGCCACTGTTAGGTTTGGTTTCTAAGAAAAAGCAAGGTCAATTTAATTTGGTTCATCATTTGTCATACCCTGGGAGTATGTCTGTGAATGCCTTCATACCCAGTGCAGAGGTTAAGGTCACGTATTCATCACTGGATGATGCGGTCCAAATTATCAGGAGTTTTGAGGATCCTTGGTTAGTTAAAGTAGATATTGAGTCGGCTTTTCATTTGTTGCCAGTGTGGGAGGAGGATTGGCCTTTGTTGGGCATGGTGGTTGGGGAAACATTTTATTTTGACACTGCCATGTCTATGGGATGTGCAGTGGTGTGTTCCATGTTTGAAAAGTTTAGTTCAGCACTCCACTGGATTTGGCAGCAGAGGGTGGAGGATCAGCTAGCAGTTCACTATTTAGACGATTTTTTGTTGGTGGATGATGGCCAGGATAAGGCACAGGTAGCTTTGCATTAGTTTGTTGGGATGTGTGAGGCCCTCGGAGTTCCTTTGGCTAAGCACAAGTTAGAGGGCCCTGCGAAGGTGTTGGAATTTTTGGACTTGACAGTAGATGCAGGACAAGGTCTGTTTTGTTTAACGCAGGACAAGTTGGTTCAGCTGCAGGAGAAAATCTGTTGGGTGATGTCCAAGTCCAAGGTTTGGGTGCGAGAGGCTTTGGAATTGTTGGGTTTGATTAATTTCACTTGTAGGGCTGTGCATCCGGGGCATACATTTTGATGGTCTGTAGCATTTCTTTTGAAAGGATGGAGGAGTAAGCACCACAGAGTGCGAGGCACTAAGCTTGTGCGAGAGGATTTAGAGTTGTGGATGAAATCTTTAGAGCAGTTTAATGGGATTTCGTTCTGGCAGTCAGATTGGATAGAGCAATGGGGGAATACAGTTGTTTACTGATGCAGCTGGGGGTCTGGGCATGAGAGCTTACTTTGTAGGCCAATGGTTTTTGGCCCCTTGGCTGGAGCATTGATCAGAAGAGTGGAAACGGGATGTTGCCTTTTTGGAATTGGTGCCTATTTGGGAGGCTTCGGTGGTTTGGCAGGATTGTTTAAATGGTAGGAGGATTGCTTTTATTCGGACAATATTACAATGGTGAGGGTGTTGCAAGTTAAGATGGCTAAATCTCCTTGTTCTCAGGAAACTGGCATTACAGAGTTTGATGATTAACTTTTCCTTCACAGCATTGCATGCGCCTGGGGTTAAAAATGAGATAGCTGATAGCTTGTCTCGGTTTTAGTTTTGCAGGTTTTGGCAGGTGTCCCCAACAGCAGCATTGCACCCATCAATCGTTCCGGACATTTGGTAGATTGGTCCATAGTAATTGGCAGGTTGGCACAGCAGTCATGGGAAGTGTCTATGAGAAGAGTTAATGGTAGGTCTTTTTTTCACTTTGACCAGTTCTTAAAGCAGTTACCAGATGAGGAGTGTCAATGGTCAGAGGTTTTATTCTTGTGTTACTTGGCCATGTTGAGGGAACAGGGAAGGGTGGTTAGGACAGTGAGGGTGGTGTTGGCAGCCATTACTGCTTTTAATCGTTTGGCCAGATTGCAGGATTGGACTAGGTCCTGGGTGGTGAGTCAAGTATTAAAGGGTCGGGGCAGAGTTGAAGGTGAGGTTGCAGATAGGAGATGGCCAGTGATGAAGGAGATCTTAAGAAGGTTGCTACAGGGTTTAGATAAGCTGTGTGGATCCCTGGAGGAGTATGTGGTGTGGAGCATGGTTTGTGTGTGGATGTATTGTGGGGCATTTAGAATGTCTGAGTTATTGGGTTTGTTACTATGGGAAGATGTGTTGATGTTGCCTAGGGTGGTGCACATTTGGCTGTGGTCTTCAAAGATGGATCAGGAGGGACGTGGGGGCCCTGATGGTATTGGAAGCGACTGAGGTAGGTTGGAGATGTCCTGTGGTTTGGGGGATGAGATTGTAGGTGGTCCAGAGTGGTAGAGTGCAAGGTTTGGTTTTTACTTCAGTAGGTGGTAAAGGCTTGATGGGTGAGCAATTGAATTTGATTATGAGGAAGCCGCTTTGTAGTGTTGGTTTAGAAGAGGATATGTTTTCTTCACATTCTTTTAGGATGGGTAGGGCATTGGACTTAGTGAAGGAAGGAAGTTCTAGAGAAGTCATCAAGAGGGTGGGAAGGTGGTCTTCCAATGCTTTTTTGTCTTATGTTAAGTAGCTTTGTGGCAGGATTTGTTAACAGTTTTTTTTTTTTTTTTTAGGTAGCAGAAGGATCATCATCTTGGGGCATTCTTTCATCTTTTGGGCAGCTAGGCATGCAACAATTAGACACAACGGAATGAATTTTGGGCTGGACCATGTTTTCATTCCGCCCCTCCTATCCTCTTACTTCAGCATCTCCATTCCCTTAATGCTTTTTAGCTCGTAAAATGAAACCTAGAAAATGATGGTGATCTGAAGAAACAAATGGAATTCTGATTAAGACTAATTTGGATGATAGCTCTTAATCTGTAATGCATTTGAATCAAGTTCACGTGTGGACCATTATTGTACCTTATTCATTTTTACTTAAATTTTTGCTCATCAGAGGTGAAGATTTTACAAAATGCTGTGATGCTCAGTACTAAAATATGTAATTTATAAGACTTATTTTCTGCTTTGCATACGCTGCTATCTGTACCATCATTGAAACTATTTTGAAAGTTCTAAACTGTGTCTCATAAATTCCACAATGTACCTTTTCTAACTGCAGTACATATAGTAGGATTAGTGGCATTACCTCAGCATTTTTAAACAGTTTCAGAAAGGTAGCAGCCAGGAAAATAACTCTGGACTTATAGTCATGCAGATTATAATAATAATAATAATAATAATAATAAGTAGTAGTATTGAATACTATTATACAAATCTAATCATTAAATGGCAAACTGCTAAACTCCAATGAATATGGAAAAGTATTAATTAACTGTCTTAGTCCAAAAGTTTGGACCATACAGTGCAAAATATCACTAGGGATAGCAGTATCTTACATATTATATTGAAACCCAAGGGCCTTTGTATCTCTTTCCACATGTTGTATCTTTTGTAATTACTAGTAACCTTATAACAGTTGCTGAAAGTCAAAACTGTGAAATTACCACCATTTATGATATCATAATATTCAGTCTAACATTAAAACTCCATCATTTATGGTAGGAGTTGTGATCTGTCCTCAGCGAGGTGGCTGCATAACTTCAGTTTGAGCAAAAAAATAATAATAAAATAATTTCTTGAATTCAAGTAGTCACAGCAATCAGTTAAAAAAATAATTACCAGCTGAGTGGTACAAAGAAGAATAATACAAAGAAATTGTTATTTGAAGAGCTTTTTTTCTTTATCATAGGAATAGTAATTTTCTACATATACAATGATGGTAAGCCAACGAGAATATTTCCTAAATGTAACAGTTACCAAAGAACAACAGAACAAGAGAATTAATGACTCTTCTGTGAAAGAAAACTAAAGGAATGTAAACTGATCAACTGACAGAAGAAAATGAAGGTGGATAAATTGAGGAATAGAAATTGCCATCAAAACATAAACATAATTTTTTTTTGTTATTCCAAAATCCATTCCAAAGGATGAAATAAGATTGTTTATGGCTAAGTTAATGATCCAGATTTTGCAAGTCCCTGAATAACTACACATTGATATTAAGTGGATTCACTTGACATGGAAGCCTATGGTGACAAACAATGTTTACTACACATTCAGAAATGTTTCTTTTCACTCAGAATAAAAGACTGTCTCATAAAAATAATCATAACCATAAAGGAATGTATTTGGAAAATTAGCAGCTAAAACAGTGGAAGAGATACTCCACAAAAGAAACAAGGAAATTCCATTAGTCTTGTTTTTGTTGTAAGGGACTTATTACTCCAGTGCAATACCTATTTATAAAGCAGGCTTACACTGAAGTACATCACTTACACTGAGAGTAAGTTTTTTAGAATCTGACCAGAGTCATATCCAGCAGTAGGTGACCTATACAGTTGCCTGGTGCTCGGTGGCCTGTGGTCTTCCACATTTACTTTTAAATTAATTAAAAAAAAAAAAATTTTCTTTAACATCTCGGCAGCAGGATTTTATACTTTAAGAAGACACGCATGCACTTTTAATCCATGCATACATCTGTAATACAATACACGCACTAATGCAGATACAATATAAACACTTTCCACACTTGCACAAGAGAAACACATGGAATTTAAACTAGCCATTTTGTATGCATGTGTGTGCAAAATGCCATAGTTAAGGATGGCAGGTTAGTCATTTAACTCAGGCTTACTGTATACCATGGTTACAGGAATACAACAGCATGAATTCTCTACAAGATCTACCAGGCTGCTCAGGGAATAGTGAGCTTCTGTGGTGACAAGAGTCTGAATCCTCTACACCAACTACCAGACTGCTGCAGGAATTGTGAGTTTCAGTGTATTTTCAAGGAATTATGAATTTCAGTACATTTTCAAGGAATTATGAATTTCAATGCATTTTCAAGGAATTTTTAGTTTCAGTGCATTTTCAAGTAACTGAGTTTCAGTGTATTTTCAAGGAAATGTGAGTTTTGAGGGAAGAGAAGTTTACTGCTATTCATGGCAGGTCTGTTTTTAATGTGCAGCTGTTTTGTTTAGCAAATGGCAGTGAGTGGTTGTGATTTAGACTTTGAAAGCATTGTTAGTAGCACAACAGGTAGCATACTTACTCTTCGTACACAAGATTGTATGTTCTATTCCTACACTATGTAGGTACATTATTGATACCATAGTGCACTTTACTGGGGTATGGGATGCTGCACTTCTGAGTGTATCTTCATTTGGATGGAATGGCTAGTAACTATGAGCTTGTTGTTAGTTTGCCAGCCATTCCCTTGTACAATATTCCTAGCTTAACAACCTTTTTTTAATGTAACATAAGCAATTAATTCTTCAAGGGCAGCAGGCACTAAATTTGTAGATGAAACACTGAAATCTAAAGGTGTTTGCTAGTAGCAACCTCTTCATTAGTTACAGATCTCTTTAATGTGGAATTATTCAAATGACTTTTACTTCTGCAAAGATTGTGCACATTAAGTGTTATTGGTGGACTGTAATGACAGAAGTTTAAGTGGCCTTTTATGATTGAAATGTTCTGAAATGGGTAGTTTTGTCATTATTGACTCATACATTTTGTTTCATTGCTTACTGAAAAATCATTCAAAAACTCCAAATACAATCAGGAAGGTGAATCAAAGAGCACATGCATGTATGCATGATCCTAAAACTGTCTAAAAGCCTAAAATTAAACTCAATCTGCCACTGGCCAAATGGATTTTCTTTGAATTTGGGTGTGAATGCCATTTCAATGAATGGGCTATTCAAGGGCAGAGAAGTTTCCTGTTCATGCTAATTCTGTTTTCATTGTGAGACTATATTGTTTGTTTTGCAAATTGCTATAGGTGTTTGTGCTATAAAATCTGAAATGAAAGTTCCATTTAAAACCAAATATGTGTAATCATTGTAGAAGTAAAGAAGAAAATAGTCTGTACACTGACAGGTTTGAACAGTGTTTATGGTAAATGAGGAGAAATAGTCAAACAATGGGACACTGGAATGGTTGGGGCGGAAGGTCATCTATTACCCTGCCTAGGGCCACATTTGACCATGATCTGGCTAGGAATCTGGCCCAAAAGATATCTGGCATTAGAAATCATTTGCCTTATGTGTTTATGGAAACATGTATTAAATAGCAACCCACTATGATTACTAGGTAGGAGATAAAACTGAAACAACCAGTTTCATTAAACAGACGTTGCGGATACTGACTGATTTAGATTTTAACTTGATTTAGTTAGAAAAAAAATAATAAAGCAAACATTAGTCTGGAAATCTCTCTTTTACTCAGACACACACACACATACATACACACACACACACACACACACACACACACACACACACACACACACACACACACACACACATATGCACTCATATGTAGATTCCTGTTCATCATGATATAAGCAAAGTATATAAAATAAATCTTCAGAATCTCACCATTTCCACATTATAAATAAATGTAATACTTTTGCTGCTAAATTTTACAGAATAAGCTAAGCCGAGTCAGAGTAATACCTACATGGGTCTACATATTCTACTGGATGGCTTCAAGAAATTTAGTGAGTTTTAAAAGGCATCTTTCATTATTTAGTTTTTGTAAATAATTCTGCATTAAACAAAATTATTGTTAATTTATTAGCTATTGAGAAGGACTGAGCACAGGTCTTTTTCTGCCATGACCAGAGCTCCCTGGAGAATGCGAAAAAAAAGGAATATGCACATTACATTAAATTAAAGAAGACACAACTTCTAGTCTAGAAATGTTGCAGTGAGTTTGGCATTATGAGCTCCTGTTACCAGTCTTGTTTTCTTTCTTTTTTTTTTTTTTCTTTTTTTAAGCAAAACATGTTAATTTGCATCTTCTACTGTGGTTCATATTGTTAGCGAGTGCCACTGTCTATAGCCCAAGTAAACAGTCAGCTTACTAAATTTTTTTTTTGTTTGTTTGTTTTCATGTGCAAGATTCACAATTCACTGTAGATATGTCTAAAAGAAAATTCCCAGCGATGGCACCCCAGTATTAGAAGTTATCCTGACCCTTTTAGAAAACACACTGAATTGCTTATGTTTTTTAATAAGCAAAAGCTTGCATGATACTGTTTACTCATAGGCTGAGCCAAGATATAACCATCACACACTGCACAGGAAGGATGGCTGAATTGTAAGAGCTTATTGGTCAAGACTTTGTCAAGTGGCAGAGCATTCTTGAATACTGGGAGTGATGGATATTCAGCTCATCAGATTGTGGAATAAGATTGTGGATCAGAAAAATTGACAAAGAACTTGTATCCTTTGCATAAGTGGTCTCCCAGAAGGATCGATGTAAGAAGGTTTAAGAGTGTTTTTTAGAAGAAGAGCAAAGGCATTCCATCTACAACCATCCTTACTTATAAACAATAGAGAGGGCACACAGATCACAGAGAACATCAAATCCAAGGTTTCTCCACCCAAGACAAATTATCTTCAATTTTCTGAGTTGGACAGATAAGGCATTCATCCTCCATCAAGCCAAGGAAAGTAAATCTTTCTTATTACTAGGTCTCAAGATTAATTTACTTAGAGACTTTAGACCCAGCACCACAATAATGTGAACTTTTTCCTCAGTCTACTCCCTATGTTATCAGAAAGGCCTGCCCCAACATTTTAAGTACAGAGCAGACATACAAAGAAAATATGAAAATAAAAGTCACGTGTTTCCCACTCCAGAAGCTACACTGGACTTGTCTTTAATGATGACACAAATAGGTTTTATAGAGAATTGGGAAATGGTAAAAGGAATTAAAAGAACACCAGAAAAAAGAAATAGATACATTTTTGGAGAAATATGTATGAAGATCCTGTGGAGCATAACATCATCATCATCATCATCATCTTCTTTTGGCTGTTCCCATTAGGGATCGCCACAGCAGATCTTCTGTTTCCATTTCTTCCTGTCCTCTGCATCATGCTCTTTCACACCAACCACCTGCATGTCCTCTCTCACCACATCCATAAACCTTTTCTTAGGCCTTCCTCTTTTCCTCTTACCTGCAGCTCCATCCTTAGCATCGTTTTACCAATATACCCAGCATCCCTCCTCAGCACATGTCCGAAACAACTCAATCTCGTCTCTCTTGCTTTGTCTCCAAACTGTCCAACCTGAGCTGACTCTCTAATATACTGATTCCTAATCCTGTCCATCCTAGTCACACCCAGTGAAAATCTTAACATCTTTAACTCTGCCACATCCACCTCTGACTCCTGCCTTTATGTCAATGCCACCATTTCCAACCCATATAACATAGCTGGTCTCACTACCCTCTTGTAGACCTTCCCTTTCACTCTTACTGGTACCCATCTGTCACAAATCACTCCTGACACTCTTCTCCACCCATTCCACCCTGCCTGTACTCTCTTTTTCACCTATCTTCCACACTCACCATTACTCTGAACTGTTGATCCCAAGTACTTAAACTCATCCACCTTTACCAACTCTACTCCCTGCATCCTCACCATTCCTCTACCCTCTCTCACATTTACACACAAATATTCTGTTTTAGCCCTGCTGACCTTCATTTCTCTCCTCTCTAAAGCACATCTCCACCTCTCCAGGGTCTCCTCAACCTGATCCCTACTCTCACTACATATCACAATGCCATCTGCAAACATCATAGTCCACGGGGCTTCCTGTCTGATCTCATCTGTCAACCTGTCCATCACTACTGCAAATAAGAAAGGGCTCAGAACTGATCCTTGATGTAATCCCACCTCCACCTTAAACGTATCTGCCACTCCCACCGCAGTCCTCACCAATGTCACACTACCCTCGTACATATCCTGTACCACTCTTACATACTTCTCTGCCACTCCCATCTTCCTCATACAGTACCACAACTCCTCTCTAGGCACCCTGTCATATGCTTTCTCTAAGTCCACAAAGACACTATGCAACTCCTTCTGACCTTCTCTGTATTTCTCCAACAACACTCTCAGAGCAAATATTGCATCTGTAGTGCTCTTTCCTGGCATGAAACCATACTGCTGATCACTAATCCTCATGTCCCTTCTTAACCTAGCTTCCACTACTCTTTCCCATAACTTCAAGCTGTGACTGATCAGTTTTATCCATCTATAGTTACTGCAGCTCTGCACATCACCCTTATTCTTAAAGATAGGTACCAAAATACTTTTTCTCCCCTCCTCAGACATCCCCTGACTTTCCAAAATTTCATTAAACAATCTGGTTAAAAATTCCACTGCCATTTCACCTAAGCACCTCCATGCTTCCACTGGTATGTCATCAGGGCCAACAGCCTTTCCATTCTTCATTGATGCTAAATGGATAGAAGAAGTGGAAGAAAAACTAAGAAGTTAAATTTTTACAAGATATGAAATGGGATGAAGTAACGGCCAGAGAAATTGAAACAAAATTAAGAAAAGCTTCTAAATGGAAAACCCCAAGCCCAGCTGCAGTACTTAACTTCTAACTAAAAGTGTTAACATCTTTGCATGAAGATTTAGCCATGAATAGGAACTATTTATATGCATGCCCAGAACAGACACCAGCCTGGCTAACAACAAGAAAAACAATGCTCTTACTTAAGAGTGAACATGCAAGCTGCCCTAAAAGCTATAGACCAATAACTTGCCTTCCAACAACGTATAAACTATACACTGGAATTGATGCTGACAGAGTTTATAGACATGTAAAAGAAAACACAATTATGGTAATAGAACAAAAGAGTAATAAACAAATCATATGGATGAAAGGATCATTTGTTGTTAAAGTCATAGTGGAGAACTGCAAAAAGGGGAAGAATCTAAGGATGGCATGAACAGACAACTAAAAAAGCATTTGACAGTATCCCACATTCGTGATAAAACAGTGCGTAAAAATGTATAAGATACACCCTACTCACAGCAACCATGAAACAGTGGCGAACAACTTTGGAGTTAAACGACAAAAACTGTAGGCTAGACTATTAGCAGCTGAATAAATGCATCCAAGTCAAACCACCAAGTTATAAAGAACTCATATGAGCCAAAATGGTCCATAGTTCTTTATAACTTGTTCCACTGATTTGGATGCATTTATTCAGCTGCTAATAGTCCGGCCTACAGTTTTTGTCATTTTTCATCAGTTTGTTTTTGTTGTTCAAGTTTTCATCAACTTTGGAGTTAAGCCAGGGATAAAAATCTAAAGGGGGATATTCCAGGGTGAATCTTTGTCATTGCTGCTCTGTTGCCTTACCTTTAACCTGTTAAGCTGTCTGCTTAACAAATTAGGTCATGGCTATAATATGGCTCCCAGAAAGCAATAAGGTATAAAGACTTTTCATCTTCTCTTTGTCGATTATTTAAAAGTGTATAGCTCATCAGATAAGGAACTGAAAGCACAACTGCAAGTAATCAAAATTTTTTTCAGGTGATATAAGAATGTCCTTTGGTCTTGATAGATGTGCAAAAGCAACCTTTAAAGCAGGAAAGCTACAGTACCATGAAAACATCAGTTTGGGACAAGAATGTGATAAATATGAAAGGACTTGAGCAAGAGGGAGTGTATAAATATTTGGGAATTGATGAAGGATCAACAATAAAACATGAGCAAATGTGAATAAAACTCAGTAAGGAATATTTTAGAAGACTTAAATTAATCCCGAAAACAGTGCTGACATCAAAGAACAAAGTTCAAGCTATAAACCAATTTGCACTTCCTGTTCTAACTTACAGTTTTGGAGTGACTGACTGACCCCAAAAGGCACTGGATAGATTAGACAGGAAAACAAGAAGGATGTGTCATGCTTATCAAATGCTTTATAGAAATCAGTCCATACCACAATTATATATTCCCCATTCTGAAGGTATTGGGCCTCCTTGAAATTGATTACATGTATAAATCTACAATCATGGGACTGCATAAATATCTGCTGACCTCACAAGACCCAAACATAGTGAAAGTTTTGAAACATGAGGAGAATAAATCTATGACTTTCTTGCTTAGTCTAGCAGAAGCATATCGTCATCAAGCGGGAATGGAAATCAAGCTGGAAGTAAAAAAAAAAAAAAACAGGCAGCAACTGAATGTCCCAAAAACCAAAAGAAAGAATACAAGGTGAAGGATCAAATGAGAAGGCAAGAAATATGAAAAATGCATAAACATAGTTGCAAGTACAGAAAACTCCTGGAACAATTTCATGTTGATTAGGATCGAATGCAGGAATGGTTAAGGAGAGGCGAATTCAAACCAAAAGATGAAAGGTCAATATTTGCGGCCCAATATAGTGGAATATGTACACATTGGTTACAAAGTCCATTGAGCATGAGGGGGAAACAGACAAATGTAAGTTTTGTAAAACAGAATTGGAAACAGTTGCATACCTTGTTGCAGGTTGTGACATACTAATGGCAGAAGAACTTTATACTGAAAAGCATAATAATGTGGCAAGAGTGTTACAACGGTGATTGCGCAAATATTATAATACTGAAGTAGCTGAAAAATATTGGAAACATGAACTACAAAGCATCACAAGAAATGATGAAGTCTGCTTCACATGGGATCACCCATTACCAACAGTTCAAAAGATAGATGCGAGAACCAGATATAGTGGTCCATGAAAAGAAGACAAAAGTAGCATTGATCACTGAAATCGCTACACCCAGTGAGTGCAGTGTCTTGTGTACAGAGAGACACAAAGTCATAAAATACCAGGATTTGCAGGCAGAAACAAGAGTGATGTGGAAGAAAGATACCAGACAGTTCCAATAGTAGTACAAGCAACAGGTCTTATAAAAAAGAATCTGTAATCATATTTAGACATGTTACCAATACATGTAACTCCATATGAATTGCAGAAGGAGTCTTTACTGGGTATACTGCAGGTGGTGTGAAGGGCACTTCTGGCTGTCATCAAAGACTGAGACAATACTAATTTCATAAACTTTAATGATACTTTTACTTAGGAATGGGGTCCATTCCCATCATGGTATTAAAAACCCAAAAGGTTTGGAGAAATTAGAAAAAGGTTTAAAGTGGATATCATCTGTTTCAGAAGCAAATATTGTCTAAAATGTATGCCAAGATACCTAAGATGAGGATTACTTAAGATATTTCATGTAACTTATATTACAGGGCTAAAGCAAGGGTTATTATCATGGTAAAACAGGTACTTTGATGGACATTGTAATCTCATGAAAATGGAAAGAGTAAAGCGGTCTGTTTTTCATTTTTCATACAGCAAGATGAAATAGTCAGTAGTGATGTGTATGGGTACAATATATAAACCCTAATTTTTATAATACATTAAATATTCTGTAACCTAGTGCACCTGTTACTACAATATGGTCACAGTGTTACTTGCTGAGTGGAAAACAGACAGAGAAGAAAAGTTAAAACAATATCCTAGACTCAGTGGACTCCTCACACCATCAATGTGTTGAACCATGAAAGCATATACAGGGAACAGAATCATAGTACCTTTCTTTAATTACTTCAGAGCTGCTTACTGATGCACACAAGTACTCTGCCGTGATGAGTAGCTGATGGTAAAGTCTTAGCACATGCATAAGAATTTTCTTCATTTTTTGGTAGGAGAACTAGCTTTACCTTCTTTTCACCAATGACTGGCGTGCCACTGTATGCCAACCATTGAGTAATGGATAAGTACAGAAGTAGCTATTTCTGTTTCTAATCCACTCTTATTCATGAGTGTGTTTTGTTTATCTATTATTGCGCCAGATTATAGGTTGAAAATTGGAGAATAGGACAAAGATGAACATGGGAAGCAAGCAGAATACTAGGTGAGCGATTCAGGAATGATCAGGATGGACACAGGACAGGACTATATCTCTCAATTTATTCTCTAAATAATCATGGCTATCATGATTATTTTAGACATTTTTGGATTATGACATGAATATTGTGCCAAAATAACACAGTTCTCAGGCTTACTAACTGAACAAAAGCATTTCTTTAAATTACACAAATGTGTGTGAAGTTGAGAGTTATGTGTGGGGCACATTTCTTTCTGACGCAGATGCTGTTTTAACCTTGAGAGGGAAAAGTTGGGAATGAAGTCATGGATATTAGTCATGGATGTAGGTAAGAAAGAGAAATTAGGTAATAGTGAAAGACAGACATGCCTGATAAGGTGTGGTATAACATACTCAGGGAGGGCAAACATATTGGTGAAAGAGATACTGTATCAGAGAAAAGAAGGACAGGCAACAGCAAAAGGTGGATTGTATAACATAATGGGGTGCCAATAGACACAAAGGGGAAGCACTATGTTTTCAAACAGGATGGAGTGTTCAGAGATGCATTCTTTACCAGCTTTGACACATTGGGGAAATCAGTCCTCACTTGGGATCTGCCATCAATGCATCCTACCTGAGTAACTGCAGGCAGCACTGGGCAGAGAATTAACTCAATGAGCAACTGAAACATGGTCTCAAAATGGCTGAACATTCTTTAGCTTTGCACATTATTATAAGTACTGTATAGAATGCCACTAATGGCAGATATCTTGCTTTACAAATGTAATTTACCAGTGTCTTAATTGGTAACTGTCACTATAACATAGTCATGTTTCATAACATAAGCTGTTCTTGTCCCAGCTCTCTCTTAAGCACTCCTGTTGCTCCGTATGCATATGTCAATTCCTTTCACTCTGCTCAAGAGTTAGTAATATAGACAGAGCATAATAAAAATGTCTGTGGAGTCATGCAATTATTGGGTCTATGGATAGGTAAATTGGGTTATACTTGTATTCTGGAATAGTGACTGTGCTCAAATCTCTAACTCCCATCAGCCAAGAAGTTCAGGCTTTTGGCGATTTGCGTCAGTAGAGTGATAATGTTACTCTTTTCCCATGTGTGTTTGTCCAAACTATTTCAGGTGTCAGTCTTGCACTGAAACACAGTATATGTCCACTGCAGGAATCTCCGACTGAAATCGGAAATTCAGAAATATCTTTTCTTCCTCCTCCTTGTCCTCACACCATTTCTTCTAAAAGGGATCTTACTTTCTTGCTCATCAGGCATAGATCTCTCTCTCAAATATGGCAGGAAAAATGGCACTGAATTTGTGCCCACACCAAATGTTACATTTCCAGTCCTTCACACAACAATGGTAACAGGGAAGAGTCACATTGGTGTGACAGAAGTCAAAATAAATATTATACATATCTTGTACTGTCATAGCCCCAGTGGTACTTTAAGTTATGAAACACAGCAATTTGCATGTAGTGTTGCAACAGTAAGGAAGATTGCAAAATGAACACTGTTAGACTTCATTATTCATGGGATCAAAACCTTCCACATGCCTAGCAGACATGGTAAACATTGCATTATTTATTTTTATTTTATTTAACAATTGTTTACTGGGGAAGTCCAACTGGGCAAGTTACCCATTTTCTTCGGAGGCCTGGGGAGAAAAACTCCACACAGAAACAACATAACATTAAGTAATAAACAGTATGTATTATAAACATTGATGAAACAGACAGAGAAAATAAAATCATGTAGTAAGCACATATTATCACAGTTCAAGTTAGTAGAAAGCTCACAGGAACACATAGTAATACATATTTTGAGAGTAACCTTAATGAAAAATCATTTGATACAGTAGTATTTTCAGTGTTACAGTGGAAGGTTTAGTATACAGTGGTACAGTTTTACAGAAATGTCTGTTTGGTGCTGCACATTGTTTTGTTTAATGATGTTATACTGATAATCATTATATTCCCAGAGGTTCTATAAGCAAAAGAGCCATAGTGAAAGTGGAGAGGGGGAAGAGAGGATGGGGAGTGTGAGGAGGGGTGAAATAGGATCAAACTGGTGAGGAGCAGGAGAATAACCAGTTTTCATTTAGGTGGGGCTTTAGCATTTTTTTGAAGGAGTAAAATGAACCCTAGAAGCTGTTACTGTTACAGTTAAAGCAAGCATGTGAAATTATGCTAGTGTAATCAGCATTTTTGTCAGCATAGGAAAATAACTATCACTGCCCCCTGATCATCAGTGATCAGTGATGTTGGTGTATGCCCCCTGATCATCAGTGATCAGTGATGTTGGTGTATGCCTCCTGATCATCAGTGATCAGTGATGTTGGTGTATGCCCCCTGATCATCAAGTGATCAGTGATGTTGGTGTATGCCCCCTGATCATCAGTGATCAGTGATGTTGGTGTATGCCCCCTGATCATCAGTGATCAGTGATGTTGGTGTATGCCCCCTGATCATCAAGTGATCAGTGATGTTGGTGTATGCCCCCTGATCATCAGTGATCAGTGATGTTGGTGTATGCCCCCTGATTATCAGTGATCAGTGATGTTGGTGTATGCCCCCTGATCATCAGTGATCAGTGATGTTGGTGTATGCCCCCTGATCATCAGTGATCAGTGATGTTGGTGTATGCCCCCTGATCATCAGTGATCAGTGATTGATCATCAGTGATCAGTGATGTTGGTGTATGCCCCCTGATCATCAGTGATCAGTGATGTTGGTGTATGCCCCCTGATCATCAGTGATCAGTGATGTTGGTGTATGCCCACTGTCATGCAATGTAGGAGTACAGAAATGGCAATTTCAGTTTTTAAACAGTTTTTGGCATATGTGTGCAATTAGTATTATTAGTATTATCTACTTATCAACAGATTAAAGGTTGAAAACAGGAGGATGGAACAGAGATAAAAGTAAAAGGAAGCAGAAAGTGGAACAGAAGTTTGGATGCTGTACAAAAAAACGTACGCAGTCTGGTGTTATGGTCCTGATGACACATAACAGCCCTCCATCTCTCTGTTTACTATTGAGAGTATATGCTCATCATCAAGTACAAATTCAGATGATTAGAGTAAGTATGCTCATTGTTCTCAGCATTCTGTCCATAGACTGTGAAACACTGGCTCTCATAAATTGTTGAACAAATGGGCAATATGTGGAATACTCTGCTGATGGATTACCAGCATCTACATGCATGGATATTACAGATGAGTTAAATGTGACAATATACATTTCTACAGTGTTATTTTGCTGTATTGGTAGCACTTAAAACTATTTACTACTGTGCAACACTTGAATATGTGGAAAGCCCTTTCAATATGTAAGTTTTAGGAAAACGTCTCTAAAACAATAATTTGTGAAACATTATTCATAAAGAGATACACTTGGAAGGTATGAGCCTGAAAATGTCTCACTCCTTCCTATCTGGGCTTCCTGAATATGACAAGCGCACACCATAGGTGTTCAAGCATGTGTACAGCATGATGTAGAATGCAACATGAGGTTTACCATGTTTGCTTATTGCACAACCTGAGCAATTTATAAGCAATAAAGAGCTGCTGCCTAATTATCATATGCATCATGGGTGGGGGTGGGGGGGGTTCTACACAGTATAAGAACAATGTGGAGTAGGAATTGTCAGTGTGCTACTGAAAGCAACTTGAGAAACCTTTTGCTGCACGCAGTAGTCTGCCAGTTTAAAGGTATGTCTTACTTGTTTTACCTGCATCTGTGTGTAATGTTAATATATATGTGTGCTTCATATTGTAAGGCCTATTAAGAATATTTATGATTTCTGTTAGTTCATCTGGAATAGGGACATATGTCTGCAGAGGTACATCACCCCATGTGCACTGGCAGTAGTAGTATGCCAGCACCGTAAGGTTATGTTTTTTGAACGTAGGTTGCCTTGTGCCTCTGTAACATTGTGTAACTTTAATGTATGTTTATACTAGATAACTACTACAGTGTGTCTGATATTGTATCTATTCTTGTGAGGTTGTGTGCTTGATAATGTGCACTTATGCCCCTGTTATTCTTTTGCTGGGGGTTATGACAAATGCAATTTTTGTGGATACATGCGTATTGGTGTCAGGCTCTAGAAAACTGGTGCAGATGGCCTATTAATATCATTATCAAAATATTATAATGTGTAATACTCATGTAGGACCATGGCTGTTAAATTTTACTTTGTTTTTAATACCAGTAAAGATATGCCTAAGACTCAGTCAGCTAAGGTAACATCCATCAGAAAGTCACATTTTATTGATGTCAATAATAAAGCGATAGTACAAGCCTTCTGTTTCTATGGTAGATGGCTCATTGCATTGAAAAATGCCAACAAGCGCTTCTGTCACAGTGTTTGGTGGGTGGGTTGTGAAAGAAGTCGATGGTGTGGGTGGCCAGGCCAAAACTATGAAATAGTCCAAAAGGGAACCTGTGATATGATCTGTAATGCCACCTCCAGAGTGAAGACTGGGCACAGGAGCAGAGGGGTACAGGCAGAGAGCCATCTACTGTATGAGCCCTTACAGAGACAGAGGAGTTCCTGGCCTCAATCAAAGGCAGAATCACCTACACAGAGTTCCAAAATGTGGTGGTGGATGTAGGGGAAAAAGTTGCATAGGCCCCAGAGGATTTCTATTGGTGATGCCCCAGGTACATAGTCTTACATTTACTATATGCCCCATTTGTAGCAGTTAGTCACACTACTGTTTATTATATCTATCTTGCTTATTGTGTGCAGGCATATCTGGCAGTGAGGTAATACAAACCTCTGCACAATGTATGGTTATGGTTATAAGTTATTATCTTTACTAATAGTTTCAATGGTTTCACGTGCATGTGCAGTTGTGGTTCTTGAGCATGTATTTTGTTTTGGTCTAGTAAAGCACTGCAGAACTACACCCATCTTATACTGGATCATCTTTAGCCTGTAATGGTGATGGTGGTGATGATAATAGGGATGAGGAGACACAGACCGGGCTGCAGACCTTGGACTGGGACACACACATCCCAATATGGACACAATCTCTACATACCTGTCAACTGTCCAGATTTTCACAGAATGTCCAGATTTTTGACTCATTTTGGTCTGTTTCTCATAAAATTATGGTTTTCTGGAAAATCAATGGCAAATCATTGAGAAATGAAGTCAGAAAATAATGTCACATATCTGAATTTCAAACTTCTTATACAGATATACCCCAGGGATTACCTCAGTGTCACTGCTCAACAGAGGCACAGCAAAATAATGGGTATAGTTCCCCATACTAAAGGGGTGGTAAAGCCACAAAAAAAACATGGGCTAGGCTTGTAAATGCCCTCGGGCAGATAGCCTAGTATGAACCTATGAACCTTATCTTTTAGAAAATTCATGCTAATGCAATGCCTGTTATTTTATCAACTTTCTAAGTTTGTAAGAGCAATATTTAAAAAGTGTCCCTATTTTTGGGGCTTTGTCCCCCTATTAATTGTGGCTTTGTCCAGATTTCTTGCTGTAAGAGGTAGAGTGGTATGAGTCTCTGTCTGCACATACCCATAACACCCTACCTTCTGGGACTGGGCAGGCTGATGTGGATACTTGTAGATCAGGGAAGTGTGGTGGCCCCAAGTACAGACATATCAAAATCTGACCCTAGCAATCATGGCAGGAAGGTCCATGTGGAGTGGCTGGTACCAGTGCTTGCAGAAGGTATGTTTACCACTGTCCTCCTGAGGTTGTTTCTCAGTAGCTGACATCTAATAAATATGCAGGGCCATCGTAGAGACACAGGGAATTTCCATCAGGGTCTCAGCAGAAGTTGTGAATGTCATCCAGGCAGTGCATTCTAACTTGAGCAACTGCATGAGACATTCATGCGAATCATTAGACAGGATGAATGACATTTTAGAATGTGCAATGCCTGTTCTTGTTTGTGTTTTGGAAGAAGGGTCCACCCTTCAGGCTGATCATCTAGTGCAACCTTGGATATCAGTCAACCTGATCTTGGAGTAGTAACCCACACACTTTGCCAAAACCGAAGGTAATGTGCATATTTTCTTGTAAAATGTGAGGCTAAGAAACAAGGAAATGGCGTCATTGTCCTTTCTTGGAAAGGGATTTCCAAACCAATAGTGGAGACACTTGGATGTTGCCATAATCAGCAGGAGCTGGGGATTTTTTGTAGAGTCCCCACTTACCTGTGGAGTACTAGAAGATATGAATTCGGTTTTAGATTACCAGTTTACCTGTGGACTTACCAAGGGTTTAAAATGTGATTATACCCATAAGTTATAGACAGCTTGTTCTGAGCTGTAGCAGCAAAGGAAGGAAGTAAACAGATTGATGATTTTTTTCCGAGAGTTTAATAACTAAACTTTATGTAACCTGAATAATGAAGTGCTGCTTTCCTTTTGATGGAAGTTACTTTGATTTAATCATCTTGCACTTCAAACAAACTGTGCTTCATACATCAACAAAAATGTCTCTTAAACCATTAAGCCAGTTGCCAATGTGTAAACATTCTACAAATACAAATACAAATATGGAGACCTTTTGAATGCTGAGCCCGGGAATCATACCCATAGGTCTGGCATTATGTCTGCTGGTTGTATATCAGCTGCACTTATCTTTGCTACAGAATTTGTCATGAAAGAGAAATACTGAGTTCCTGCCATGCTCCAGCCTAATGACAAATATCCCAAACCTACGTTTTCCTTACAGTACTTCTTCCCCTTCTATTATTCCTGACTAATCTCTCTTATCCATTACTCCCAATACATGTATCTGTTAAAATACCAACCAGAACTGTTAAAATAGTGCCATCTCACATTTTCACCAAATACTCCTCCCTTACCTGTGATGTCTCTGATTCTATGCTTTTTCGTAGACTTCTTTCCTCTTATTCCTCAAAATGCTACACTTCAATATACTTTCTTCTACCTCAACCTCTAAATGATTGCTACTCCTATTATCAATTATTTGGATCAATAATTCTTTTATTTCGATTTCTTCTCCAATTAGCCCTATAAAAAATGTATGTAGTTTTGCTTTTCTACCTCAATAGTGTCCATAACCTGTAGTAATTGACTATAACTATAACTTTTCTGCCCGGGCCTTTGCTAAAAATGGGTATGCTAGTCATCCCACTCAGACTTCCCAGTAAGCAAATGTGAAATAAAATAAATAAATGAGTTTCTGAATCTAATACAGGCAGGCAAACCAGAAAGAAAGAGAGAAAGAGAGAAGAAGACTGAAGCAGACAGGCTAACAAGAGAGAGGCAACAATCCATGAAAACTAGTAGGAAAGTTACCTCTAGGGCGTTATAAAAACACCTCAGGTCTTCCTTGAAAAGAAGTTGCTAGCCTAGTGGGACTTAACTAGTCAATGAAGGATAAATGCATAACATAAATAAACAAATTATTATGGCTATTGTGTCTTGGGTAAATCAGATTCCAGACCTTAGTGTCTAAAGAGACGATTCTGAAATGTAGCACTCAGGGATCTATGTGTGAGCGAAGAAGACAATCTAGAAGATGTCCCTAACACCTAGAAGAGAAATACGAATTTATGGATTTACCTCAGTTTGTATGGAAATGTGCCAGATTCAGTAACACCGACACTAAGTGTACACTAATTGTACACAATCTGTATTCAAGAACATCCCTACCACATTTTTTGTGTTTTCTAGTCACTCAGAAAGATTATACTAAGTGTGCATGTTGTCTACACTTTGTGGTAATCTTTATGAATCCCCCTCAGCATATAAAGCTGCAAGAAAATCAGTGGGTAAACTAAAATCAGGGGGAAGAAGGTGTGTGTTTTATGCTTGTGTTGTCTGTTCACTCAGAATGGTATACACAATGTACATTTAGTGTAGGTGTTAATGAATCTGAGGGAGTTTTTAACGAAGCAGACTGGTATCTATAAGATGTGTTTATTCTGCTGGACAGTTTTGACAAAAACTATGTATTCAGCACAATGATTCTGCTTTCTAAAAGGAACCCACATTGAAATACACTTCATGTGTACCATTGTAAACAGATTACATTTCAGTGAACTTGCATTTCAAAGAACGGTGTGTTTGTCTAGCTGTGTATTTATGACTCGATTTCTTTTTGTGGAATTAAAACTGAATAACTGTATATATACTATAATGAATCTCTATCTGTTTTAATTTAAACGTTTTCTGACATTTCTTTTAAATACTCATTATTTATTTAATTTGTTGACTGGAGGGTTCTAAAAGGTCATAGATTTTAAAAAAGGGAGAATATCCATGTGAATTGTCCCTGGGGTTCATAAAGAACACCAGAACAGGAGCTAACAGCTGCAGGCAAAAGGGGCCATCTCCACAGTTCCAGAAAATGTGATTTTAGAATGTGATTTAGAGACACAATAGCCAAAGCAATCTCATTATTGGCTAATTTGCATGTTTCTGAATCTCATGGTGCTACCTCTACTTTTAATTAGCATTTTCCTGAGGTAATCACCTTTAGTGGTCCATGCATCTTATTGGCATAGGCATCCCCTTCATTCATTCTCACATACAAACACACACACACGTACACACACACACACACACACACACACACACACACACACACACACACACACACACACACGCACACACTGTACCTCTTTACCTGTATCTTAGTTTACAAATGTCCCTGATGTATCATCTTTAATTTTTTTCCCTGCCTCTCATAAATCATGGATAATACAGTCAGTCCAATAATGCTACACATGTGTTTCATTGTTTTTGTTCTGAAATTGTATTGTGATGTTAAGCCTGGTTCTCTATTAACTTTTTAAGTGGCTTGAGGTGCCATCAAGTCTTCTTCTTGACTTAGTCCTGAAGGCTTCAGTGCAGCCTTTTAAAGTGCCCCCCCCCTCCTAAAGGACACACACATATTCTTTACAACTGTCCATAATTCTGCCACTGCTCCATTTCTTATAACTCATAGACTTAGGTGAAGGGAAAAGCATGGGATATATTACACTTATGATTTTTCCGCCATCTATCACAGTTTATTAATGTGCCCTATCTCTTTCTATGATAAGCAGAATGGGAAAGTAATCCACAGAAGGCTTCTCAGAATGGCAGAAAGACAGAGCTGCTATCACTAATGTATATTGCCCTGTGGTAATATGAAGCTAGCATCACGTGTGGAATATCACGAGTCCCTCAAAGTAATTTTTTAGCCCAGACACGCGTCTCACTACAACAGCCCACTGCAGTGAGAGAGAGAAGCAGAGGGAGAGGTGTGAGCAGAAGACGATGGAGAAATGGAATGCAAGACGCAGTTACAAGAAGCTATATTCCAAGGTAGGACAGAAACCTCAGTACAAGAAACTGAGGAAATGACTTTGTCTAGTATAGAAAATGAATGGATACATGTATTGAAGTTTTCTGATTATATTCTGAATGTAAATGAGAAGCAATTGTTAGCGAAAGGCCTTTCATTTGCACCTGCTGCATCTGGAGATTTAACTGAATTATTGACTGGCCTTAGACTTTTTGCTAGATCTTTAGATCTGAAATTTCTATATAAAAATAATACATCTACTGAATTGTTGTTTAAATGTGCTAGTACTTTTGTACCACATAGTGCTCTTAATATAAAAGCATTTATTGATATGTGTGAACAAGATAATTATGATGCTTTTTTAAAGCAAAATACTACATTTTTGTAACCTCACAGCTGGTGAGAGACAAGCATTAATTTCATTACTTATGAACGACAACTTGATTATTAAACCTGCAGACAAGGGTGGCATGATTGTATTAATGAATACTTTTCAGTATGTAAGCAGTATGAATGAATTCCTATCTGATGGTCAGACATTTACTTTGGTAAATGTCTTTTATGTTAACAAGATTATTGCCAAAGTGAAAAGTTTTCTTTATGAATTATTGATGGAAACTAGTATCAACTCTGAAACATATAATTATTTATATGTGGCTAACCCTGTCATCCCCTTTATATATGGCTTACCTAAAATTCACAAGTCTATAATTACACCGCCTATGAGACTTATAGTTTCTGGCAGTAAATGGGTTACTGTAGCCATCTATAAATATTTAGATAAACAGCTAGCTCCCCTTCTTCAGTTTAGTCATAGTTTTATTAAATATACAGGTGACTTTTTGCTGAATTTAAGGGAATGATGTATGAATATCAAAGCTAGTAGTGTTTGCCTTGCAGCTATTCATAGATCAGTACTAGGCCAACTGCCCTTGTGAGCCATTTTAAGACTAGTTAATTATCCCCTGTGAGTCTCAAACCCTGCACCTTGTGTTAGGAAGGCAAACACCTTAACCATTAGGCCATCCTCCTAACCCCTGGATCTGAGATCAATTTTTACTGTGATCCCAAATTCCTATGGTGTTGAAGCTGTTAGAGAATTTCTCATTACACATAGTGAGTTTCCTTCATCTAAGATCCAATTAATGTGCCAGATGTTAGAGTGTGTTTTAGAAAACAATATATTCAGTTTTGGAGATAATTACTACCATTAAAATCAAGGGGTTGCGATGGGCACTCCTGTCGCTAATACGTATGCAAATATGGTATTAACCAGATGGGAAGAACATATTTATGCAGATACTTCATTTAATTTTAGGAACAATAATTTAGTGTTGTATAAATGTTTTGCAGATGATATTTTTGTTTTATGGAATAATAGTGATGACCATCTTATTGCTTATAAAGACCACCTAGAATCCTCTGCTGATTTTCTTTCATTTGAAATGAAGTATATTAAAAGATAACAATACACTGGTTACAGCTATACATAGGAAAAATGTACAGGTACCTAAATATGCTCATTCTACAAGCATACATCCTAGGCAATCATTTAAAGGGGTAGTGAAAAGTCAGTTTATGAGAGCCAGCAGGCTTAGTGCAAAGGATGATATGTTTATTAAGAAAATGTATGAGATGGGAAAATATTTTGCTAGTAGAGGCTATAATTTAAATGTTATTGAACAAACTAAGAAATAAGTTACATCTATGAGGGGAACTGTGGCTAAGCCATATATATTAAGATCGAATGATGAATTTACTACTTGCAAGATGAACTATAATAATAAAATTAATTATGTAATGAAATACCATAGACAGACACTATAGAGAGAATTATAAGGAAAAATTGGACTATTTTAACGTCTAATCAAAGAAGTTTATGAATTGATAGGCACTAGCCCTAGCTTTACATACAAAAGAGAGAACAATCTTAAACAATTATTATGTTATAAAGATGTTAGTATGAAAAGGGGTGCTAAGACACCAATAAGAAGACTAGGGACTGTGCCTTGTCTGAATTGTGTACATTGTAATGATATTAATACAGAACAATTTTTTATACATCCTTTAAGTGGTAAATCATTTTAGTTTAGAGCTTAAGGGACATGTAATACAGCTAATATTGTCTATTTTGCGAACTGCATACAATGCAGTTATTTTTATATAGGTAAAGCCAATCAAAAATTAAAGGACAGAATTAGCTCACATCTTTCAAATATACAGAGAAATATTGCAACAAATGCCCTTGCCAAACATGTACAAAATAATGACTCTACACATAGATTTAAATTCAGAATTTTGCAAGTAATTCATCAGAATCCTAAGGGTGGTGACCTAGTGAATAAAATTGAATTAACTGAATATAAATGGATTATTTTTTTTCCGAGCAGACCACCTTCCAGGTTTAAATTCTACTGTCAGTATCAAACCTGTTTTAAAACAGAGACATAAATTGATTTGAGCTTTTTAGTTGTTGTGAATATTATTCTTATAGTACTATTTTTATAGTTATAATGATATATGTATATATATATATATATATATATATATATATATATATATATATATATATATATCTGTATTTATTTATGAATAGTATATTATATGTCTAAGATATAGGGCACTTTAATTTATTTAAATAGATTAATTGATTATGTGAGTGGATTGGTTGAACTGTTTTTTAAAAGAAGCAATTTATGCTGCTGATGTTATGCATTGAGAAAGAGTTCTACTCAAAAGCTTTGCTGTATTTTATCTGACCATTAAAACTCTGCAGTAAATACCTCAAATGTTGTGCTTTTGTTTTACATTTCTACTTGGGATTCTTTGGCCTTAAGGTGCTTTTGTGTTTTTATTTATGAATATCACAAGTGTCTGTCCTGGCTCCCTGTGTTTCTTAGTATTTGCAAAAAATCTGCCTGCTGACCTTCCAAGCAAGCAGTAATGCCCAAGGGGGTGTGTTTTATTGTGGAACTATTGTCTGCCCAGGGATGTTCTGAGGTCCAATGCCACAGATAGATGGCCTCTAGACCACTGGAAGGGCATTATTTCCAAAATAACATACATCCTGGGGGGCATTATTGGACTTAGAAATGGGCTGGCTGTAAAAATTGTTGTGTTTTATTTATTTATTTATTTATTTATTTATTTATTATCACTATGTTATTTTTTTATATATATTTATGATGTAAAATAGTTCCTTCGCTCAATGTTTCAAACTTGTTGTTGTACATGTTAATGGTGTTGGAGGAAGCATTTTACATCCAAAATATAACACTTTAAAAATATCCAGGTATTTATTTTATTTTTTTCATTCCTTACTCCTAAAACATTAGGTTTGTTCTGAGATTATGTCACTAAATAATGACATACATTTAAGTTTCAGAGTTTTGTTTCCTTATGAAAAATTATGCTAACACAAATCCTGTTATTTAAGCAACTCTGTAATTTTGCAAGAAACTTGAGCACCAGGATTGTAGGTAAAAACCAAACTAAAAAAAAAATACAATCCCAGGAAGTGTCTGTTCGCTCACCTTGAATTAAAGCACCATACAATATTCCAAGCACAAGGATGTAATCCAAACATAAAAAAGTTTATTCCAAGTTGTGCCCCAATTTTTGCCAATTTAGTTTTTTGTATGTGGGAGAAGAAATACATATTTGATACTGAATTTTCCAAAGATTGGATACTATATACTCGTTATTTGGACGATGTGTTTATTTTATGGAAAGTGGATTTTGAGAAAGTAACAATATTCAAGAGATTTATTAATAACATTTGTGAATATTTTCAATTTACACATACTTTTAATTCACGTTATAGACTACTTGGATGTAAGGTTGATTAAAAACACTAACCATAACTGCTTTGAATCATTAGTTCACAGGAAACCCACATATTCTAACAGTTTTTTGAGATTTGAGAGTCAACACCCATTTTATATTAAAAGAAACCTTGTAAGAGGCCAGATGATTAGAGGGACAAGAACGTGTTCAACGTCTGAAGGGTTAACAAAAGAATTGATGTTATTGACCGATATGTTTAGGGATAGGGAATACCCCACGGAATTGGTGCAGAAATTTAAAGAAGAGATTACAATAGGATGGGGTAACAAATTCATTCCCCTATTAGGACAAAAACAAGTTATTAAGGAAGCACAAATTAACCAGACTGATAGATACACACATTCTATGGTTATAGAATTTAGTTCATTTGGCAGGGAGGTACAAAAGATTCTCACCAAAAATTGGGTGATTTTGGAAGGAAATGAAGAGTACACCCACTGGATAGGTACGGGCCCACTCTTTACTAATAGAGTGGGGAAAACTATGAAATATTTATTAGAACACACAAAACAGTTAAGTACAGTTAGATCTACTAATAAACGTGGTAGGTGTAACCAATGTTCACTGATTTTGGAAAGCAGTGAATACAAGGTAGGAGACAAGACACCCACTATTAGAATGGTTGATGGCAATTGTCAAACAAGAGGGGTCGTATACATTGCTATTTGTCAAAGCTGTTTAAATTTCTATGTGGGGAAAACAGAAAGACCATTAAGGCAAATAATTTATGAACATACATATGCTATAGAAAAAAGGAATAAAAACAATGCTCTTTTTAAACATTCAGAATTTTACCAGATACAAGTTTGGTATATTGGAGATAGTTAAAAGGAATATTAGAGGAGGTGACTGGGGGAATGAGTTAGAAACTAGGGAACTGCATTGGCAGTTGACATTAAACGCAACAGAATTCCCTGGTATTAATGAACATTTATCCCTACGGCCAGTGTTAAAACAGAAAGCTAGGAAATTGTAATTTAAAATGAGAATTATTACATTAATTCCTATGTTTTCAGTTTGTACACTCAGTGTTTTTCTGGGTATTAACCTTTGATGTATTGTTGTCTTGCTAATACACTTCTTGAGTATGTACATTTTAGTATATTTTAGGGAACTGTATTTTTAAATGTTAATTGGATACTAATTAAGTACACATTTGTATATAAGTGTTAAAAGGAGGGAAACACAACAGTTTGATAAAGTCTGTTATGGTTACAGACGAAAGTGCTTACTTCACTGTTGATTTTTGGAGACTTCACTGTTGATTTTTGGAGGTCATTATATTTGCTGTGGAATTCAGTTGAAGAATGGTGGAATAAACTTTTTTATGTTTGGATTACATTCTTGTGCTTGGAATATTGTATGGTGCTTTAATTCAAGTTGAGTGGACAGACACTTCCTGGGATTGTGTTTTTTTTAACTCTGTAATTTTATAAGAGCAATAACTAAAATCTGTTCCTATTTTTGAGCCTTTGTTCCTCCTTTATTTAGACTTTATCCACATTTCTTGAGATAAGAGGTTGAGAGGTATGCAAATGCAAACATATTTACTGCTGCTGGCAGTGGTTGATCGATCACACTCTTTCTCTCACACACACACACTTTGTGCTTCAGAAAAGGCATGCTAACACAAATCCTATTATTTAAGTAAGTTTATAATTTTTTGAGTAATAATTAAATTCTGTTCCTATTTTTGAGCTTTTGTTCCTCCTTTATTTTAGGCTTTATTCAGATTTCTTCATCTGAAACGTCGAGAGGTATGCACACCTCTTTACTGCTGCCACCTCTGCTTCAGAAAATGCATACTAACACAGATCATAATATTCATGTAACATGGTGATTTTATAACAGCAACATTCAATATATATGTTCCTATTTAAAGCCTTTGTCTCCACCCCCTCTCTGTCACTCTCTCTCACACACACACACACACACACACACACACACACACACACACACACACACACACACACACACACAGTGTCTTCTGTTTCATGCAAGCATTCAGTCATACACACAGACAGAAACATAAACACTCTCATACATACACACACGTTCTGTTTTGTTATTTTTTTACACATGCTAAACAGCAAAAGCACTGCTTAGCAAGGGTAAAATAATAGCTCAATCTCTCTCTCAAACTCATACATGCATACACTCTCACACACAGACATAAACACATACACATAATTTTTTAACATTTCTTTCTTTTTTTTTTTTTTTAAGCATTGCTTAGCAAGTGTAAAACAATGGCAGCTGTTCGTTTTTTCAGCAGGCGTTATCTGCAGATTAACACCCTGCTGGAGAACGATAGTTCTCCAATCAGGGTGCGATCTACAGGTCACCCATTCTCTAAAGAGCAAATAATTACTTATGGAGATGAATTACAACTAATATTACCTGATGTGACTTCACCTGACAGTCATTCAACACTAAAAAAAAACACATTTCAGTCATCTGGAAAAGGGTTATGCCAACAACCTCATGATAAACTTTTAAAAAGACAAAATCCATTATCTTCAGTATAAAACAACGAATACAAAGCTTTACCTCTCAATATATCATGATCACCTGCTCTTTTGGACCCCATACTCAGATAACTATTCTTTAGAAGACAATTTATGAATATGTGTTTGATCAAACAGAGTGTAAGTGATGATTCTCTTTTATCTGTTCAATACTTACATGGTTAACATCCATATTATTGATGCCACCTGGACAAATTATTAGTTGAACAAAGCATTTTTGTGATTACAAACTAATTGTTTTCACAGCTGCAGTCCGACTAACTGCATACCAGTTTTAAAAATGCACGGATCATCAGTCACATTTGTGCAAGTGCATGTGCCCTTCTGCTATCCAAGAAATAAAGCAAGCATTAGTTACTGATGTTTAGCAGTGGGAAAGACAAAAGATGTATAACCTGGGGAAGGGAAATGTCTGTAAACCATTGACAGCACAGCAAGAAGAGAGTGATGTTAAGAGCTGTCAGTTTATTTCCGTCAAAGTAATGTATATCAAATCTTCAAGTGGAGGTCTGTATCTATTCCATTCTATGATTTATGGACAAAAGAACTGCCAGGCTTTCTGAATGGAAGAACGATTCTTACATCCTAAAAATGTGCTTAAACGTGAAAAATAGCAAATGGCAATGCAAGCTTTTCTGTCCACAAGCTAATGAATTTATGAAGTCTTTCCTTACCTTTCTGAAGTATGCTTTTGAAATATTTGTAGTTCTGTGCTCAGCTAATGCCTGTAAGGCCAGCTTCTTTACATGAGCCATCATGTGGTTATGCAGTAATGAACAGTGTGTTTTAAAGCTCTGTTTTGCTAGTTTTGCACATGCACACACTATTTTGTCAAGTGAATCTAGATTGGCTGATATTTATTAATATTTAATACGGACACCAGACAGAATTATGTACCTATAGTGTCACCAAGTACATTTCTAAAATGTGTACTTTCTCACATAGTTTGTAACTGAGAGGTATTTAGTTAGATTGTAAACAGATAATCACTTTGGAGGGAATTTAATAAAGCCTATTTTTTCTGTGTAGGCATTGTGGCACACTACTTACACAAATGTAAGGAGATTTGCAATCCAGTAAACAGAGCTGGGCAGTGCACATGCACACGCCAACAAGGAAGTATCCATGGCATTCAAATCACCTCATAAGCAGGTGAATTGCATGCAAAAGACGGCGGTAGAGTGATCCAGCAAGTGGATAGACAGTCCTGCAGGCCCTGTGTTGGTGTCTGTAGTGTACGTGGAAAAATTCCGTGTACAGAAATTTAAACAAACAACAAGAACTGCAGAAGTGTAGTTCAATGGACTGAAATAGGGTAGCATTGTATGGGAAACAATTTAAATAATTTTATTTTTTTTAATGATCTGTGTATGTTTGCATGGTGCATTGCAGTGTTAAAACATGCTGTTATAAATATATAAAAAAAAAATTAGTAGTATGTGACATTAATGTATTATAGGACCCTTTATGGAGTATCTACAATGGTGGAATGGTGCTGTTGCCAACAAGGTGTGATCTGGAATTGTGTAGTTTCCAGGTTGTGTGCATGGACCCCTATGCAAATGCAGTGGGGTTACTGAATAGCACTAATGGGTATCCGTGTCTGCAGGTCCTATTCATGTAGGCACAGAACCATGTTGGTCTCCAGAGAAGAGGTAGCTGACATCAAGAGGGGGGTGTGTCTGAGGACTTGCAAGCTCTTTGGAACTCAGCTGCACCTGTTTGCTTTGCATGTTACTGGGCTCAGCAGAGGGGTGTGTACACTGGCTGCTAAGCTTTGTTTACCTTCAGGGTGCATGTTTCAGTGTGTTTGCATGGTGCACCACCATGCTGAGCATGACCTGTCATGAGTGTGTGTACAGTGACTGCTGAGCATTGTTTACCTTCACCATATGTGTTTGTGCAGCGCTCCACAGTGCTGAGCAAGGAAGCCTGCCCAAAAGAATAAACTGGCTGAGAAAACCAATGGTAAATTAATTACTGATGACCCCTTTTTCAATTAAACTAGGGCCATTAAATGTTCGTAATGATGAACTTGGCAGGTGGAATGTATCATAGGTAGCCAATCACACAGACTGCACCTACAGCAGAACACTATAAAGGTTGCATACACCCTACAATCAGATTTCACCCCCATACTCTGCCCCAGTGGAGTACAGACTTGGGAATTTTAACTGAAGGAATGCTAGGGGCTGCTGTAGGTCTGCTACATCTGTATGTGCTAGATGCTGAGATCATTGCTGCTGCTGCTGTGGCTGACAATAGGCCTAGACTGAAAAGGAGAAGAATGTTCCGGCCCAAGGTAACTTTCCAGGGGCTAAATGAGCTGGAGATTATTGAGCGCTATAAGGTGAACAGGGACATGCTACAAGAACTCAATATGCCCTGCCGCCCTCAACTCAGACCCAGAGTCAACAGAGGGGAACTCATCCAAGTGGAAACAAATGCATGTCTAGCTCTTAAGGTGCTAGCTACAGGTACTTTCCAAAGACCAACTGGGGACATGATGTGGGTCTTGCAGGCATCAGCATCCAGGGCACTCCACCAGTTCCTGGATGCTATGCTACCGCATGCCAGTGAGCACATTTATTTTCTCCACACTCCTGAGGGAAGGCCCAGCAATATGCAACACATCTACCATGTAGCACACTACCCTGAGGTACTGGGTGGCATAGATTGCACTCATGTACACATCAACATAAACATCATGAACCGGTGAAGAGGGTAGAATCTATGTCAACCGCAAGGGGTATCACTCCATCAACTGCCAGGTTGTGTGCAATGCCCAGAACATTATCATGAATGTGTGTGCTGGCAGCCCTGGTACTTCTCATGACTCCCTTATCTGGCATGCATCATAGTTGTACCAGATGTTTGCTAGGGGTGACATCCAACACAGCCATTTACTGGGGGATGCAGGCTACGTACTGGGACCATGGATGATGACAATCATCAGAAATGCACATGCACCCATGGAAGAATGCCAAAATGAGGCACATTCCCAAACTAGCTGCTGAAGTCACAGTTCTGGTGTCTTGATATATCTGGTGGAGCCCTGCAGTACTCTCCAGCTGCATGTGCACAGATGTTCACAGTATGTGCCATGCTACACAATATGATCCTGCAGAAACAGCTGCAGCAGGATCAGCAAAAGAAAGGGATAGACAGCCCACACCAGTGCCTAGGTCCCCACAGCCACAACTGCAGGGGGACTCAGAGTAGGAAATCCCTGAGGATGTCCCTGTAGGTAGATGTAGGTGTGCCCAGTATGCCCTGGCCTTGTTCAAGAGACAATGCATAGCACATGCACTGACAACCTAGGTCCCTAGGGACTGACACCTTACTTTGACTCACATAGCTATAATTAAAATGATGCCAGCCACTGCACACACAACCTATATCTAACTATGAATTGGCTGTGGACTGCTTGCATCAGACAGAGTCAGCCCTAAGCTAAAGGTCTGGCAACTGCTGCATTTGCAAAGTAAGTCACTCAACTATACACTCAACTATACACTACTTGCAAGGGGTACTAGAATATGGTAGCATATGTATGGACATACTGCATGTATGCAAAGGCATATTGTGAGCTTCTGGGCTACTTGGAGAGATCTAACAGCCATTTGGGACAACAGGTAGTCTGTCCAATAGTATGTGCTCCATAATACACACTAAGACCCATGGCTGGAAAATCCACTACATTATTCCAGGGAGATGGCAAACAGTGGTGTCAAAGGACAGTCACACCACTGTCTATGCCAGCAGAGCATGGCTTGGTCATCCCCCACCACCAACACATCAGTGTTCCCATACAACTGCGGTAACAGTAAGTCTGCAATGATATATAAGTAGACCAGCCAATTCTAGGGCTGTGACATAGAACCTGAACACACATTCTATGTGTCATGTAATGCAGGGGTGAAAATGTATGTCTGTATGCTGTTGATTGTGTGAGGAATGACACTTTTCTGTCTGGCAGCTGGTGTGGCTCACTGGTCTAGGGACATTATCATTGGTGATGGTTTGAATCTAGCAGCATCCACATATTTTGCATGTGAGGTATGCATATGGTGGGATTCCCACAGACTGTCATACCCTTCAATCTGTTACTGCAAGAAAGCTGGACAACATCAGACAGAATGGGGGGACAAAGGGCCAAACATACAGACAGACATAAAGACAGGTAAAAACCTCACTATCCAAAGCCAAGAACACAGCATCCACGGGACCTGACAACATCCCAGGCTGCCTTCTACATGAACTACAGAATGAACTGGCACCCCACCTAAGTACCATGTTCAATCATAGCCTCACCTCAGGCTTTGTGCCCATTGAATGGTGCACAGCGACAGTTATCCCACTCCACAAAGGGGGGGTCACAACAGACCCAGGGAACTACCGCCCCATTAGCCTGATGAGCCTCGTCTGCAAGGCCATCGAACATATCATCATGGAACTCATAAACAAAGACATTGGAGATCTCCAAACTCTGGACTCCACACAGTTTGGGTTTGTAAAAGGCAGATCATGTCTCCTAAACCTGACTGACTTCTTTGAAGTAGTCACCAAAACCATAGATGAGGGTAAGGTGGTTCACACAGCTTATCTAGATCTCGCCAAGGCATTCAACACCATCCCCCACTCTGGAATTGTAGATAAACTCACTAAACTAGGTATAAATCCTTATGTCACAAGATGGATTGCCAACTGACTTACTGACAGAACCCACACTATGAAAGTAGCAGACTCCAAATCAGACTTCAGACCAGTGACAAGTGGAGTACCACAGGGTTCAGTCCTGGATCCTCTTCTGATTGGTATCTACTTCTCTGAAGTACAGGCTAACACAGAAGGTCTTTGGCTAACTAAATTTGCAGATGACTGCAAACTAGGAGCCATAATCAAAACTCCTAACGATGTGGACATCCTACAAAAGGACCTCACTGAGACAGATGCCTGGTGTCAAAGACATGATCTCAAGCTCAATGTCAAAAAGTGCATTGTCATCCCCTTTGGTAAAAACTCTGTACCCATGAACTACCACATAGGTGGTAGTCTACTTAACACTGAAAGTGTGATAAGAGACCTTGGGACACAGGTGGACAGTAGTTTCTCCTTGGATAATCACATCACCACAGTGGTCAGGAAATCCTTCTACGTGGCACACCTCATCACAAAAGGTTTCTCATCCAGAAAAAAAGAGGTCATTGTTCCCCTGTACTCATCACTCATTAGACCCATTATAGAGTACAATGCCCCTTTTGGTATGTACCTCACAAGACATCTACAACAACTGGAAAGGCCACAAAAATACCTCACAAAGAGGATTGCTGGCCTCAAACATGCCTTACGCAGACCGTCTCAAAAAACTCCAGCTTTACTCTGTCGCATATCGCCTACTCAGAGGCGATATCTGCCTAACATACAAAGCTATGTCAAACCCAGAGCTGTTGGACATGCTCCACTTAAAGAAATCCCAAACCCTCCAAGCTACACGCTCTAGGGACCTAAACCTTGTCATCACAATGAAAAGAACATGCTGGAGGGATAGATTCCTGTCCCAGAGACTTCCCATACTCTGGAACAGACTACCTATCTAAGTCAAACAGAGCTCCTCAGTAACACTCTTCAAGAAAAATCTTGATGATTGGCTGGGTAATAGGAAATTCACCCTGGGGATCACTTCTGTGGTTCTTCTTGACAGGGGCACAGGAAAATAATTTTATTGGGTGGAAAAAGTCAGGGTACCTTTTTGGCTAGGCTTGTATAGGCCCTAGGGCCAATAGCCTAGTACCTAGCAATGACATTACACATGCTCTGTTGAACCTAAAAAGTGACTAGTATAACAGCAGGTTATAACAGAGCAGAATAGCTGCAGGATGTAATGTCCGTCACTTAAACTTGTCAGTAGTTAGTACAATTAAGTCACTGTATTATACAATATTTTACCAGAACACTACAAATGTATGAGGAACACACCAGACAAATGGGTCAAAATGCTGGACAATCTGCAAGCACTTGTTCAGTGAGAGGTATGCAGACTGTCGCCCTGTGTGTGCTGTTACATTTTGTGCCCCAGTCACATATTAAGTACAGTACACAGCCAAGGAATGCCTTGGACAGTTTCAGGGAAGTGCTGTACTGTGGAAAAATGTGCAGTAGTCAATGTCTGCAGCACACAAAATCCCGGTCGGAGGTGCAGCACACAAAGTCCAGGACTGAAGTACAGGTATCACTGGCCTGGAGTCACCTTGTAAGTACTGACAGTCCCACTGAGCATGCTGCTACACTTAACTAACTTGAGCACTAGTCTATTGCCTCTTCATCACAAAGCCCTGCTATGTAAAAATACGTCTGTACATACAGACAGCTATGTATACATATCTATCTGTCCCTATCCCCCTCAGGTATGATTAGTGTATCTATCACTATGTATCACATATACATATGATACTGATATATATATATATATATATATATATATATATATATATATATATATATATATATATATATAGCTATCGAAAGTACAGTGATACATATACTCTCCACATATATCTACCTAATACATTTACATAATGTACACACAGCAGCATTTATATATATATATATATATATATATATATATATATATGCATATGCAGGGATGCCAGAATGTCCCCACATACCATTGGAATGCTGAGGCCACATGGTTCCTTATCTAACTGCAACCAGCCACATATGGCCATACTGGTAACTGTACACACATAGCAGTGATATTAATAGTTCTCTTACTCCTAGGACACTAAATACAATAACAGTACCAAGCAATATCACTCTGTCTGCCCCACATGCTGTCTAACACAAGGCTACTTTGTGTAGCCAACAAGTAGTGTGCCTACAATCCAATATACAACAGACGTAACCCGTGTCACGTGCAATAAGTACTGAAAGCTAAAGTGTGTAATAGTAGTTGAGTAGGTGTTCTAATCTCACATCAGCCAACTCAGTGTGTGTGAATGTGTGTGTGTGAATATATCCCCTTGCAGCACTATGGACATGCTCATATGGGCCATCTCCATGCAATATTTATGCATTTTACAGCCCTGTGACAAGCTGCTGGCCTCTAAATTGCCCACCTCTACAAGGTTGCTGATGTCATCCACCTTAAAAGTGCTGGCAGACAGTCTAATATCAGATAAACTCTGTGGCGCATGTAGTAAGTACTGCAAGCTTTAATGTATAATAGTAGATAGGCAGGAGTTCTATTCTTTTATCTGCAAACTCTGATTGTGTGTGTCAATATATCCTCTTGCAGTACTATGGACATGGTTATATGGTCTACCTCCATGCAATGAGTATGCTGCAGGCCCTAAATTGCTCTCCTTTACATAATCATAACTGATGTCTGCCACCTGTCTGACCCGGACAAAGGATATTTGTAGATGAGTCAACTCCATCACCATATTTTCTAGATTTGTAAGTTCAGCAAACTCAGGTGACACATTGCAAGGGTAGCGGACCTTATCACAAAGTATGACTGAATAAATATGCTAACTGTTCCCATTATCCCTGATAGACTGTTCTACACATATGCACCTTGGAAGCCATGCACGTATACTGCCACACCTTACTGATGTCATATGTATGCTATGCTGCCATGCCATCCTGTGCCACTATATTTCCGCCATGTGTCCATAGTTTATCCCCTCAGACTCCTGGAACAGAAACATACACAGGTCCGTGACACACCTGTCATTCTGTAACACTACTGCCAGTCCAACATCATTCAGCAAAGATACACAAAGTGTGATGTGTAGTCATGACACATGCCAGCATACATTGCCTGTTGTGGTCCTCAACAAGTGGCATGACAAAACAGTACTGCACTACACAAGTACATGTCAAGTAATATAGACACCCTGTTCATCAGACACATAGTAGCATTTCCTGCATCGATGGCATGGATAGCATGGATGTGGCATAGGTGTCATCACATGCACAGGGTGTGGTGTTGGGGTGTCGGAGGCCTAGGCTGTGCCAAACAGTTGACAGCATGTGTGTGAGTCAAGAAGGGGTGCAGGTTAGATAGGCCATTGAGAGGTGCTGTGTGTGTTTGTTGGTGACCTGCATGTGACAGTGGTGTTTGAGTGTGGGCATATACACAGTTAAGCCCAGTGCTAGCCCTTCAAATGTGTATGTTGGACAGCTGTAGACTGTACATGGTAGAGCAGACAGCTCACTGTCTCCAGCCATGAACATGGCATAGCACTGGCACTGCCATGCCCAAGGTCAGATGGGTGCTAGTACCTGACAGTGGCTGCTGTCTGCTGGGGCTGCGTCCCCAATGGGACCACTCAGGAAAACATGCCCATGGCCTGTCACATCATGGTGTGGACAGCACACTTCCCTTTGTAGCACTGGAGGTGCTGCAACTATGGAAGCGTGACTGTGCATGGCCACATGGACACACAGCAGATGGTGTTACTGATCTACGTCCATATGCCCAACTCCAACCAGATGTTCCAGCACAGACAATGTGCGGTCTAAGACAGACATTATTTCAGCCCAACATCTATACACTGCATCAGTGAACCAATCCAGGGTGTAATCAACTTGGTGGAGGCAGTCAGGTATGTCAGACTGTGCTGCAGCCATAACCCTAAGCATCCATCTGGTATTGCATTCAGAATGTGTTTATGCCTCCTTGATGGACTGATGCATGCACTGACTGAACAGTGATGTGACACCTACAACAGGTGGTAGATGGACAGCAGTCCTCTTATGAGCACCCCTGTCAATCTGCTTGTGACGGACCTCACCAGCTGTCTAGCTATGGACAGTGTCTACACTCAGTGACGCCATAGTTGCCTCACTGCCTTGTTCAATGTTGTCACCCTCATACTGTCCAATATCTGTGGCCTCTGGGGACTGGGTATGTCTGGGCATACTAACTGTGTGTGGTTACAGTGTAGGCAGAAGAAGGGTGTCAACTTATGGGGCAGATTCAGCCCCAACAACCCCACCTGTGCCTCACTATCGTCACCATCATCATCACAGTCCGATGAGACACTGACATCAGGTTGTGAGGGGGACAGACTCCATGCCTCCTGTCACCTGTGAAAACCAAGACAAAAGTAGTACATTACTATCTGCATTTTTATGTATGGTAATCCACAGAGACTCACACAAATGAGGATCTACAGCTGCATTACCAGTCTCATATCTTCTCATCTCTGCTCCCATGCACAACAGACAACCTCCTACCAACATACACAGACATGTCAAGCCCTTTATAACATGCACTTCAGCTACACCCAGTTAAAGTTGCCAGTTCAACACATCTGTAAGGTATGCAATATGACACTATGCATGACAGAGCTACACATAAAACCCTGTACACCTATCTTAAGAAGGATATGCTAGTAGTAGTGTCACTGCCTCAGGTATGTACTATCTCCCTTTTGTGTTTGAACAGGCCTCTGTGAGTAACTACCTCATGTATATCAGGCTGTGGAGCCACTCATAACTATAGATTACCCAGTCTATGAACCGTAGTTAACTATTGCAGAATGGAACATACAAATATTCTACTCTGTCTGAACACCACATTTGTAGATAGGGGGATATGGCAGCCCTTAACTTTCACAGAGTATATACAATCCATAAAAAACAGTATCACACTTACCAGGTACAAGGCCATGGACTGGGGCCGCACCTGATAGAGCTATGAAAAGGTGAGGAAGAGTTATTGTCAGCACCACCAGATTTTGCAGCACTACAAGGTAATATGTGCATATATCCACATCTACAGTAGCTACTGTGATGCTGGCTGTATTGCTGATGTTCTGAGTATGTGTGCACAACTGAGTGTAAACCCCATCTCCCCCACCCAATGCAGATAGACCTGACACCCTTGTACAGGTATGCACAGCCTGCCACAATTCCTGATACAGTATTACAGTGGTGAACAGAGTATGCTTACCTGGATGCTCCTCTGCTGTGGACACTGTGCCATCCACCTCCATGATGTATGGTGTGATGGATGCCTGGGGACTGTTGTGTTTTCCTAGGTTCACCAGGAATTCCTCTGTCACCGAGAGTGGTTGTTCCATCGCAGTCCCCCACTGGTGGCAGCACAATCCCTGGCAGCATCAGATGCCCTTCATTGTGCAGCATTTATCATGTCAGTGGCCCAGTGTCAGACCTGCTCATAGGTCCTGTCCTGTTGGCCAATCTGATTGACATCCCACACAAGGTCTTCCCACAATGCTGCCCACTATTCCCGATTGTGCCTCCTCCTGGACAACAAGATCTGATGGTGCTGTCTCAGTCCATCCACTATTGTGTCATTCTCCACATCAGAGAAGGGGCCATGTCTTCTGTGGTACATTGTTCCTGAAAGACAACAAAAGAGGGACACATTACAGTACCAGATACGTAAACATCCACTATGTACAGATCCAGCACACCCATAATGGCCTGCACTAGCCACTGCTCCCTTACACATCATACTCCACAGTCTGGCAACACACTACATGTGTGGATATCACCAAGATAGTAGCAATACTAGGGTATGTCTTTGTGTGTTGTGACAGGTTCTTCTGTATGTTCCTACACCCAGCACTGCAGTCTACTGTAGTGTGTGCACTATGGGCAAACACCCACTACAATGTCATACAGCCTCTGGCAGACAAATAACAGTGTGCTATTACAACCACTATATGGGGACAGTCCAGCAACACCAGTGTGCCACAATGACAGAAAACAATGCAAACCTGCTGTAGTATATGTTCCCTGTAGGCATCATACCTCTCCATTATACAGATGTTTGCAGAATGTCAAGATCTGTGCCTCATACTTTTGGTCATTTTCACACAATATTGTGGATTTTGTGCAAAAAGGTGGGCCAGCCATTGATGGTTGATGTCAGAAAATAAAGACAGCCATCTGAGTTTAAGATGTCATACCATTCAGAATACAGTTATGCTACTGTAATATCTGTTATTCTATTCACGTTCTTACTTTGTACAAGCAATAGCTACAGTGTCCCTAATTTTGGGCATTTGTCCTGCCATTAATTATGGCTTTGTTTAGATATCTTGCTGTAACAGCTTGACAGCTATGTTAGGCATAGGTCTCAGCCAGACATGGAACAATATAAACAGGATCATCGACTTAGCCAGAGTACATCAGGGACACTTTTAAAATGTTAGAACTATTTATATGAGACATTGACAGAATGAAAGGAGATGAATTAGTGTACATTTTCTGACATTACAGGAGTACCCACCATTACCTCTTGTCACTATGTTTTACATGTCATTCACTAGCTTTCCAACAGAAGCCAACCATTGTAGGTGGGAATAAGAGGGCTATAGCTAAGATGTGAGTGAAAATCAGGGGCATGTGAGAGACATGCCTGAAGGTGTAGGATAGATGAGTATCAATGGAATGTCACTATCATTGATCTAAGACAGGCTTACTGCAGTAGTCCCTATTCCCCATACCTCCATCCTCCCATCTGCATCCTGTTACATGGAGAAATCAATTACATACCTGGATGAATGCAGTGCTCCTTTGTTGAACTTTGATTCTGGCAATCATTTGAAAATATCTCTCTGTGTGAGGTAAGTCTTATACAGACTTGTTCCACATAGCCAGCTGCTTGCTTTTTTAAGGTACTGCTCATTAGCAGGTAATTGCTTCTTCACCAGAATGTGGCTCTGATGTGGTAATTGCAGCCAAAACAGCTGGATTGCATTATCATTAAGGAATAATATGCGATGACAATGCAATATATAAGACCTTCATGTAGACCTGGCCCCCTTTCTTAGCTGTTAAGATGGACATTACTGAGGCATGGAGACTACAGCATCACAGAGGGTAGGTACCATAACTGGCAACTGTAGAGATTCATGCAGTATGTCCACATTTTCACCTCATATGCATGGTCAGTGTCCCATGACATTGTGGTCATCTGAAAATGCAATGGCAAGCATTGTGGGTTGAGGTCAGTAATGGAAGGCACACATTTGAGAGTCAGGCTTCATACCTCTCTGAGTCTGCATGCTAGTGCAATAGATGTTATTGCATTGACTTACTATCAATATAGGAGCAAACTGTAAAACATGTCCCAATCTCTGGACCTTTGCCCCCAATTAAGTATGGTTGTGTCCGGATTCCTTGTGCAAGGGCGTTGGGAGGTGTGGTAGGTCTATAGTAGCTATGTTTACATACAGCCTAGAACACACAGGGGGGAGTGTGAATACTTTGGAGGACAACAAGTTGTACATGTAACTGTGGCAGCTGTCTCAGCCCTGTCATTATGGCACAGCCAGGGTAAGGGTACCCTTTACAGTCCAATTAAGGCATGTGATTAAGGTACATTTGTTATGCAACAGTGCCAATAATGGACTAGTAAGCAACATATAGTTATGCTATACGGATATGTGCAGAGTGTCCCCACCTGCCAGTCTTTGACTTGCAAAACTGGATAGTAGTTCATTAATTAGCAGTAACTTGTGTGAATAAAGATTGCATGACTCAGCCATTAATTGCTGTCTTCAATATAATGTAACTGAACTGCAACACAAGACTGGATTTGAACCCAGGACTGTGTGTGTGAAAATGCACTGCATGTAAGGCATTTGATAGACTAAGTTACTCAGTCACTGCTATAGTGGGTGTATTTGCCAGATATATGTGCACACATATAGGCTGTGACAAAACATTTTCTATTTCTATCAGAATATGCTTGGCTTTATATGGATGTATTTCTGCACCAGTCTCAGTTGAATATGTATTTTGCCATGACTGTCTTAGCAGGTGTCTTTCTACATGTTGTTGATACAAGGGCACATTTACCTGCTATCACAGGCCTTACTTACATCCATTTTTATGTCTTTGGCTGTCTGGTCATGCATTATTGCACCAGCGTCCAAGGAACACTCCCATTTTTCTCAATCATTTTTAATTCCAATTTGCACGGTGCAGCACAGCGCTCAGCTCCCCTGAGACATGCCTAATGACTATAAGTGGCGATCACTATGTTTGATGAAAACAGCTGTTTTAACTAAGATCTGCATGGCATGTTGGGTTAATGCAGTGATGGGCTTGCGTTCAAAACATGGCACAGGTATTTATTTTGTACATGTGATTTACAATGTTATAAACACATATACTAATTATGGCTCTATTTACATGAGCTAAGCGAAGCTGCACTACATGGCACACCATATAGCTCTGCGCTAAAAAAAATATTAAGAAAAGAAAAAAAGGTGAGATAGGAAAGTGGTGAAATGGCCAAGCAGGGGGGAAAATTTAGTGAAAGGCAGGTAGGGATTGTGCATGAAGGGTGGTGGAAAGAAACATAGCTATCCGTTTCTTGTACAGCATCAGCTGTGCACTTTCACAGATTTTGTAGATGAATTTAAACTCTCAAACCCCAGAGAGAGGGGTGAGGACAGTATGACTGCATTGTCATGCCATTTGAACCAAATTAATTGTGTCCAGTGGACATATGTGCAAAATGGAGAGCTATGTATGGGGTAATATTTTTTGGGACATGTGCCCGTTCTTTTATTTTTTTTTTTATTAAGGTGAGAATGGAATGTTGGGGAAGGGACTTAGGTAAGTATGGGGAGATAAGTTGGGTAGGAGAGGATGCATTTACAGACAGACAAGACACACAAGACAGCAGACAAGGGCAGTCTCTGATACATGAGATGGGTGAGCACCTTGGATGGGGAGGGTGTTGTGGAATCCATGTCACACATGCATCCAGACAGTAGTAGTGTTTCTCACATCCCCACCTCCTCACCTACGGGAATATCAACACTTGCTCCTTCACTGCCCCGAGGGTGGTTGTGCTGGAGGCTGGCCTCCAAGGCGAGGCTGCCCCACAAGGTTTGCCAGCATGCTCTCAGTCCAGTGCAGATGGCATTCATAGCTCTGATGAACAATCTTGCACACCATGACTGGCAGTTCAGCCTGGGTGACAATGCCCCCAACACCGGTGCTCTCAGCGGGAGGTAGGGCACTGTCCCCTGAGGCAGTTCCACCCGATGCTGCAGGTGGTGCATGAGTAGCTGAGGGTGCACCACTGGTCTGGGTCCCAAACTTGCTAGGACCCAGTGCCACTGCTGGTTGAGGCAAGGTAGGCGGATCACCCGGAACCAGCCTACCCTGACATGCTGTAGTAATGGTGGTATAGTATTAAGTGTAGATTAGTTGTGAACAAATCATTGTTAGTAATAGCATGGCAGAACATTGGAAATAACCCAATTACATATCAATGCATATTATGTGAAACGCAATAAATAACAGAACAGTCAGTATGTTAGCAGCATGCAAGAAACAGTTACAGCATAACGTCAACAAAATAGTCATGTAACAAGATATGTTAATATGCAACCATTATAAAACAAAACAATAATAATACACATGACCCAAATACAGTTATTGTAATAGCATATATTAATAGTAAACCATAACCAATGAATAACAATAAGAAATAAATGAAGATTAGGGGTGTGGAGAGAGAGAAATACATTCCATTAGTAACATTTCCAGTTATTTCTTTGACCACAACTTTACGGGTCTGTATTTTGTTTATGTGTGCAGTGACTGCAAGTGTTCTATAGCTGATGTAGCATGTGCATACCTCTCAAGCTATTTGCATGGGACACTATGGGCCAAACAGTAACAACTGCAGGTAAACAACTACACAGAACACTTACACATCAGGTGGACCTATATAATTACCAAGGTGTTCTGTGGGCTGATTTGGTGATACTTTGCAATCTAGGTAATCATTTCCATGGTAATCCTGTGACAGATGGATTACACACTATTAATTACATAACATTAAATTGTGACATGTATGTGTACACTAGAAACACTAAACAGCTGTCATGCCTTAGTTGGCAGGTATGGGGATAGAACCCAATAGCAGTGACTGCAGAGGACATCTACATAGGATTTATTAACTGATGTATAGATGTATTAATTGACTGCAGCAACTTTTAACAGACATTCCAGGGATACAGCCATACTGGGATTACACATTTTATATCTGACTGAACATTGCTGATGGACACATTCTTCTGTGAAATCAACAAACAATATCAGCTTATGGAGTGGGCTATCTCACCCATATACCTTTATTACCTGATATCTGTGGATGACAGAGCATTATATGAACAATATTGGAATAGAGACAGCCTTGAACAGTACTATATGAATTAACCAATACAGTTTGCATCCACTGGATTTGCATTCTACAGCTATGGCAGTATTAGACTTGGCTGAAGCACCTTACCTTACAGCCTGAATGCATACAACTCTATTGTAGTGGTTACAACTAGACAATCATGATGTACACCATTTTCCTTGGTGTTATTTGTATTGTTTCATGTTTTATTGCACAACTGTTGGCATATTAATTTGCTGCAATACAACTCTAATTTCACATTTATTGCACTACAGACTTTATTCTGTGTGCTTTAATGCAGTAACTGGTATTGGTTCATGTTTTTATTGCACTGCAGTTGGCATTATTCATTTCTTATAATACAGCTCTAATTCCACATTTATGGCACTACAAACTTTATTGTATATACTTTAATGCAGTTAATAATTTACTCTATCTTGCTTATTTCACTACAGTTAGCATAATACATCCTTTCTCACCACACTCACAGCACAACCCGGCCAAGTGTCCAGTGTGCGCCTCAACACTGCAAGCCCTCTCAGCTGCAGCTTTTGAGAGAGAAGCACACTATTATGCATACCAGCTTTGCAGACATTCACATTACATATTGGAAAAACAGAGGTAAAATTACTTACATACTTGTGGGGCATTATCTGCCTGAGCTTTTTAAACACAGGTGTCCAAGAGTCCCCTCTTTCATTGTTTCAGGTCATCATGGTGGTGCTGATACTGCTCACCTGTGCAGGTGATACTAGTAACACTGGTGAGTTCTCTGGCCATTCGATCCCAGGTCTGTGCCTTATAATCCTAGCCCTGAAAACCTCCCTGCAGCAGCTGGTCATCATGGTTTTTATCTAGGAGTCCAACGATGATCCTGGACTCCAAAATGCCCCAACGCTGCACCCAAAAGCCAACCATAGTAACCATCAGAGACAGAACTCCAAAAGATTCTGTTGAATTCCTGCCTATTGGGCTTAATATAGGTTGTTTTCCCAACCTTACACATCATTGAGTAACATTCAAAAAAGCACTGCATCACTTAGCACCACGAAGACCAGTGCAGCTGAGCTGAGAATTGCAAAAATTCAAAGAACTGTAGCCTTAGCAGAGTTTAGCTGCACACAAACCAGTGAAGCAGAGCCAAGCAGTGCATAAACATTGGCAGCTATTACCATGTGTATGCGTTGCTTAGCAGGTCTAAGCACAGTTGAGCAGAGCTTAGCAGAGTGTAACAGGGCCATATTTTAAAATAATCTACATATGTCTATCAAACTTAAATACATATTTTCCTTTCCATGTATTCAAACCATGGACCCACTGCACATGGAATCGTAATTCTACTCATTAAGCTACACTGATATTAAGACAACTAGCATACTTTCAAATATACCACTGAGCTACCTATAAGCAGTGCTGAGCACCGCACTGCATAAACACGTTCAGATACGCTTACACACACATTTAAATAAATAATTAAATACATCTAGTTTCTATTTTTAGATGTCTGGCAAATGTCTGCTATCCTATCTGTGAGAGCCGCTTAGCATTGGTGTGCTCTGTGCTGAGCCACACAAACATAATTTTCTTTAAAAAAATATATAAAATTAAAATAAAACAAAAGGACAGTCCAGGGAATCTCTTACTCATTTGCGGACATGGCACTACACCTCTACATGCACTGACTCAATAACCATATTCCTTGGCTCTCCCTTGGTAATGTGGCATCATTAATATGCATGGCGCACTGCCCAGGGGGACCATGTACACGGACATAGTAACATTCCATATAGGCTCTACATGGTGCCAACACAGAAATTATTAAATCATGTGTTTTTTTTTAGTTCATAATTTGTCTAAGCAGAAATTATTACCTTGGCACTATCCTTAATAGCTCTGCGCAAATGAATCAGTCCTGTAGTTAGACACATAGTGTACAGGATATATAGCATTAAACCTATCAACACACTTTAGATCGGAGAGATTATTAAAACTGACTGCGTTCATTTATTCTTTTTGCTAGACAACTGGCACAAGGGCTGGGCATTTCCAGCAGTGCTAAAGATCTATGTCAGTCTAGGTATACAGATATCAAAAGGGGAAGGAATGATGGCAATGAGACTTTTGCATGCAGACTTTTATCTTGAAGGTGGGAGCAAGGCATGTCTCAGAGAATTATTGCTGGGGACTCTGGACCGAAGAGAAAAAAATGCTTGTAATAGGATACAGGAAGCTATTAGGATTAAATATCTTGCCTGAGTACATAATGGCCTTTTGTTTCACCTACTACATTTGCTGTCCATAGGAGCTTGCCAAGACATCAGTGAATAAGGAAGGACAGATGCAAACAAATATAGTTTGCCTGCAAGCAGATTTGTCTGAAGACACTCTGTCTTATTTAGGGGTGAATGGGGAACAGAGGTTTTAATGATAACTACAGTTAGGAAGGTAGAGATAGGTCAAGTTGTGTAGGAAAGGTTTAAGCAGTGGGGAAGGATTATTGGGAGCAAGTGAAGTAGGCAAGTGAGGGCTTTAAGGTTTTTAAGTTTAGGTAGTGATCTATTGGCACTAGTATTGTTTAGTCATCAGCTCCTCATATCCAAGCAATCCGGTATGTGGGCAACAATTTGCAAATTTAAAAATTGTTGTCCTTTTAGTGTAGTTCTATTGTTTGAGCAGAGTTCTCCTTCATGTACCCTAATATTCTGATGCTACAGCACCCATATAATATGTTATGGGCAGCTCAATAATATGATTGGGAGGAGCCCTGTTCCAGGCTCAGGTCATCGTTGCCTGTGATGTCAGGCAGGGTTATGTTTTGCTTTCACGTCTGAGCTCCACTGACAAACCCCTAAACATCCCCCCATAATTCCAAAATGTTATTTTATTTATTTATTTTACATTTGTTTATCAGGAAAGTCTGACTGGGCTGTATCTATTTTCATCAGAGGCCCAGGGAAAAAAGCTCCACTTAGTGACATTACATAAACATAAATGAAACATTTCATAAAGAACATAGACATATATCATCTTGATACAATAGTGAGTTACATAGCAGGGACAGTTAAATTATACTACTTACAAACAAAAGTGGTATAGAGGTAGAACTAGCTGAATTTGTAACCAGTTACAGTAGAACAGCTGTACAAAATACAATGAGCATCAAGTCCATTGTTACTTTGTGTGCTCTATTTCTTGCATTTGTTCAAAGGATGTTGAAGTAATTATAGCGAGCTTAAGTAGTTAGTGATGACAACAGAAGCTCAGATTATGCCAATTCTCTTGTAGTGAAATTAAATAGTATTAGATGCTAGAGAGCTAAGGGAAGAAAGAAGAGAATGTTATCGGTAAGTAGTAGCTGTTAGTAGAGATGGATAGTCAGGTTAAAATTTGGTACTGAATAGTTGATTTGGGAATTGATATATGGTGATATACTTTGGTAGGAAACAGAAAAAGAGGTTATCATAGTAAAGCCTTATTGAGATTGTTTGAGTTTAGGGGAGGGAATTGGTTGTTCAAAATTAATCTGGGCAATTGCGTAAGCAGAGCCAGGAATATGATAAATAGTTTTTAAGTAGTTTTTTGAACTGAGTTAAGTTGGTAGTTGTTCTAATAGGGTGAGGAAGTGAATTCTAATTTTTGGAAACATGGCACGAGTATAGATAGCTTCCTGTTGTGTTTGTAGTTTTGATACCTTGTAATAGTGATTTATTTGTTGAAAGAAGTATTCGTCCATTGAAAAAGGTTGTATTAAGTTTAGAAGTGCAGGAGGTTTCTCACACCGGTAAAGTGATTTGTGAGCCATAATTAGCTGGTTATATGTCAGAAGTTGTGGTAGTTCTAGCCAAGAGTTAAGAGAGATTTTTTAGGGCGAGACAGTGGTGTGTCCTATATGCAGAATTTGTGACAACTCTTGCTATTTTATTATAGCATATCTTTAGTTTGTTAAGGTCAGCTTTTTTAAGGTAGGTAAATATAAGTGAGGCATAGAGGAGCATTGACAAGTGGTGGGTTCTGGCAATGGAAACTCGGAAACTGTCAGTTAGAAAATTTTGTTTCTATAACGTGTCCCCATTTTTTGTGTACTTTTTGTTTGTTTAAGAAATATACGTCAAATCTCAACTTATTATCAATTATAATTCCTAGCAGTTTAGTTTGCTGCTCAGGAGAAATTTTTGTATTGTCAATAGCTGTGATATGGAAGGTGGAAAGGGTATATATGGATTTGATTGGATGGAAGATCATAAGTTTAGTTTTGTTGGGGTTAAGGATAAGCTATGAGTCAGGCAGCCATGATTCAATTTAGGTGAAGGACGTTTGTGTTAAAATTCTCCCCAAAATATTTATGGTCAGTAACTCTCATACCTGGAGATGTGGCTGTAGCGTAGCACTTGTTGCTGCGTGTGTGACTTAATTATTCCTCCATCTTCCACAAAACCACCTAAATATAAATGTGGTCATGTCCTAGCCAATAGCCACCAGGGCAAGCTACCTTCAATCCTTACACACCCTCTAAAAAGCTGCAGTATAGCCTTTCTTGGCTGGCTTATGGGTGAGCAGTCAATCAATTCAGCAGCATTATGCATGTGTGTGATGAAGGAAAGGAAAGGCAGTTGCTAGGGGATTGGGGAGTGGAATGACAACACAGATGTAACATGCTGCTGGTGTTTGATGAGATGTTTTGGTATAGTGTGTGTGCAATCGCTAAGGGACCAACTGTGAGTCAGTGAAATTGAGGGGCAAGGCTGAAGGTAAGCTTTGTTGACATGGGAAGCAGCATACAACAATTTTCTTTTGCTTGGGGGCATTCCTAAAAATGTGGCAAGATGGTGGTATTCTGTGTGTTTCTTTTTTAAATAAAAGGTACCTTTTCACAGCATTTTGAGAATATAATATATATAACAAAAAAGTATTGCAGTTCCTAGATGTTATAAAGTGGAGCTTTATACTGCTTTGAATTGGCAGCCAGTTTTGCTGTGGATGTCACTGGGTGTTAGGGAAATTAGTATGGTTATGTCAAATACTTTCAAAATGATTCACAAGTTTTAATTTAATTTTGAAGGCAGACAAAGGCTTGTAACATGTCAGCAGGTTTGAGTAAAACTAGCTGATAATTTGTCAGTAGGGGCTGGACATAAAACAGTTAAAGCACATTTTATGGAAGTGCAGCAAGGACAATCGCTTGGCCCTTACTGGTTATGTGAGAAAGTTACTGCATTATAGACAATTAACAGACAGAAACAGTATTGAAGTATATAGCCTTAGGGTATAATTACAGTTAAGGGTTATAAAATCACATGTTTGTAGGTGGTAGGGATCAATTTAGGGTTGAATGTCTTGGTTGCAATGCCTGCAAAAAACTTTTTTTAGTTATATTCTTTGGTAATTAACCATTGTTTTGTCTTTAGATGGAGGGGAGGTCACTGAAAGAACATTGGCATGTGTAGTGGCTCAGGTGGAAGACTTATTCAAGGAAGTGGAGGAACCAGGAGAGTTAGCTCCAACTCTTTTGACAGAGCAACAGATGAGAAGTCACAGGAAGCAAAAGGAAGGAGATTAGCAGATAGTTGGTACCAGAGGAAACAGGGGCCAGCAGAGCTTTGGTGGTGGAACACCAGCCATCTACAGGTAAAGGAACAAATGTGCAATCTGATTTGTTGACAGATGTTGCTGAGATGGATAAGGTAGGTGATATGTCATGGGACCTCATGAGGCAGATCATAGTAGGTTACAATAATTGTTGAGATTTGCGGAACAGGTGCAAGATGTGAGGAATCTGGTTGGAGCAGTAGGCATGAGAGTTTAGTTGGTTTGGAGCCAGAGGTTGAAGATTTATGGAGGCAGACAGATTAGGTTGTGAAAGTGAATGTTATGGGCAAGCTTAGGGGAGCGGATGGCTACCCAATCCTTTCTAGCAGAAGAAGCTTGGGTCTGTATTTCCCCTCATATTACTGTGGAGGTGAAGGAGAAAATTTGGAAAGGAAAATATGTTGATGTGTTTGACTTGACTGATCCTAATGGAGTGCAGGTGGTGGCAGAGTTGGATGCTCCTGGGACAAAAGATTTGTTGACAGCTTTAGTGGCACTGGGAAGAAAGAGACGATGGAAATTCAGAGCATGAACCTTGGATAGTTGGACCATGGGTTTTGTGTATTGTATGGCAGTAGTTCTGAAAAAGGATGTGCTGCAGGCTGCTTGCTGCTAGGGTATTTTCTCACTATATGAGAGGCACAACAGTTGAGAGTGGGTAATGGCTGCCTGTTGTATTATCAGCAATTTCAGAAGAGGAAAACTGTTGATAAGATGTCGTGGTGGGAGGTAAGACATGCTTATATTTGTTAAGCAACTATGCTGGATTGTGCGAATGTATCAGGAAGATACAGAAATTAGTTTGTTGAGATGCCTGGGATGTGCTGATGCTTAACAGGGGTAGGTGTTCATGCCCAGTATGTTATTTTGCCCATGTTTATACTACTTGTCGAGGATCCCACATGAAAGCAAAGTGTTACCATATGGAGAAGGTGGGGTTGGGTAGACAAGAACACTGCCGCAGGACAGTGGGGGCATGTAGCCATATGTCAGCCCAATTTTTGAGTTAGGGACAATTTTTGAGGGCAAGGTGAACTTTTCTTTTTCAGGGAACAACAAGAAGGCAGGCATTCTCACTCACCCATTAATGTGTTAACGTTAGCAGTGTTACTTGAAGGTTTTCTGGATTTGAAGTTAGCAACTAAGTTGATAGAAGGATTTACAGAGGGCTTTGCTCTTAAGCCCTTGGTGGGGGGGGGTGACAGGGTATGCAAGAATACGATGTCAGTAACATGAATGGAAGACCTTCGACAGAGGTGCTAGATAAGGATGTTGCTATGGTGACAGTACTAGGATCCTTTTCAAAGACTCCGTTTCAAAGTTTTTGGATATCTCCTTTGGGACTGATGCCCAAAACGAAGCCTGATGAGTTCAGGTTGATTCATAATTTATCATTTCCTAAAGGGGGATCGGATAGTGATTAAATGTCCAGAGCTAATATTCAAGTTCAGTATGCTTCAATGGATGACACAGAAAGACTTATTACTAAGGCTGAGGACCCCTGACTATTGAACATTGATATTGAAGCTGCTTTTTTGTTGTTGCCAATCTGGGAGGTTGATTAGCCATTGATAGGGTCTATTAGTAAATTGTAAGTTCTACTTTCATAAGGCCATGCCTATAGACTGTGCTGTTGCATGTTCTATGTTTCTGAAGTTTAGTACAGTGTTACACTGGATATGCCAGCAGAGGTTGTCTAATCAAAGGGAAGTTCATTACTTAGATGATTTTTTTGTTTGTAGGTGAGGGTCAAGACAGAGCGTTTGAAGGTTTACTGGCATTCACAGTGATTTATATGGAATTGGGTGTTCCTTTAGCAGGTGACAAGCTAGAGTGTCCATCTAAAGTGTTGAACTTTCTGGGTGTAACTTTGGATGTGATTTGAGGTTGTTTCTGTTTGCTGCATGGCAAGCTGTCAAAGTTGTAGGATAGAATTCTATAGGTTAAGGAGAAGGAAAAGATCAGAATTAAAGAAGTGATGGAATTGTTAGGATTCTTAAATTTGGCTAGTAATATCACCAGTCCAAGAAGAACATTTTGCAGGTCAGTTGCTTACTTGTTAAGAGGAGGAAGGAGCAAGCATCACTGAGTGAGAATCAACTATGTGCTTAAACAGGACTTGAGTTCATGGTTAGCTTCTTTGTCCAGTTTTAATGGTGGTTCTTTTTGGGAAAAAGAGTGGGTAACATATGGTGAGTATTGTTTGTATATGGATACTGGTGGGGCATGTGGTGCGGCTGCTTATTTTGAGGGTGAGTAGTCTGTAGTTTTTGGCAAGGTGGTCACATGGGTGGCCTGATGATGAGGAAGGATATTGCATTTCTGGAGATTATACCTACTTGGGTGTCATCTGTAGTCTGGAGAGTGAAGTTGAGAAACAAGAAGATAATGTTTTTCTCAGATAGCAAAGTGGTGGTGGATGTTTTAGCTAGGAAGATGTCTAGGTCTCCTTCAGTTTTGTTAGTTTTGAGGATGTTTATGTTGCAGAGCCTGCTAATTAATTTCCCGTTTTCAGCTAGGCATGTGCTGGGTAGGATGAATCATACAGATGATAGCCTTTCTCAATTTCAGTTTTGCAGGTTTTGGTTCATGGTACTGGAAGCTAATTTGGAACCTGTGACACTTACAGACAATGTGTGGAACACTGGAAGTCCATCAACAGTTGGGTAATTCAACATTCTTACTCGGGGTCTACTTGGAAAGTGTATAATATGGCATTAGCTTCATTTTCATAATTTCCTTGTCAATTGCCATTGCAGGACAGACAGTGGTTAGTGGTTTTAGCAATGAGATATCTAGTGCACAGGTGGTACCAGGTTGAGGAAGTTAGGCTGACTAGGGTTCATTTAGCTGCTCTTAGTGTGGCAGCTAGGTTGGTAGGTATAGAAGGCATGATAAAAGCATGGATTGCAAGTAAGATGTTGAGAAAGTGGGAAAGGATCTATGGTAAGAAAGGTGATGGTCATTTTCCAGTGATAAAGTAAATTCTTAGAGTTCTTCTGAGAGGCTTGTTTCTTGTGTTAGGAAATTTATTTCAGTATATGCTTTGATCAGCACTGTTGGTAATCATGTATGTGGAGGCATTTAGGGTTGAGGCATTGTAGGGTTCTTTGTTGTGGAAGCAGGTCTGAATTGTAGATTCAGCAGTGTTGATTTGGTTACAACATTCAAAGATAGATCAGGTGGGCCAGGGTCATTGAGTAGTTCTGTCAAAAAATAAAGAATGGTTGCTGCATCCAGCAGTGTGCACAAGACATTTGTCAAGGACAGGAGGGGCTATGGATAATGAGTTTGTTTTTCATTCAGCTAGTGGTAAAGCAGTGACTGCTGACCAATTTGCTAAGAAAGTGCAGAAGGCAATGGATAGTCAAGGTAATCCAGGGGTAGGTTTACTGCCCATTCAGTTCAAATTGGGAGAGTGAATGATTTAGCAGTGGAGGGCAAATTGATTGAAGTGGTTAAGAGGGTGGGGTGTTGGTCATATACAGCCATTTGGATTATACAACAGATAATTTCTGTTTTTGTTTTACAGGTGGAAATATTGTCATTCTGGACCATTCATTTGTCTTTTCAGCAGTGAGGAAAACAATAATATGAGCTGGAAGAAGACTGATGGATCTACTGAAGGGCAGGTAGAATGTTTTGTGGCATGGATTTAGAGGTTTAAGGTGGCAGCAATGTTTGCATAAATTTGATGCAGGTAACATTGGGGAGTTCTCAAATTTTATTCATTCTTTTAGGAATGGGTTCTGAAAAAGTAGTTATTGGCATGGATTGTTGGTGATTTTGTGGTTAAGGCTGAAATGTCCACAAATGATTATTGTGTGGTTATACTAAGATTGGTTTGAAAACAGACTGATAAGCTTCTGGGTTTGGAAAGCACTATGCATTTTGTCAATCACAGGGTAGCAAGGGCTTTAGGTGAGTTTGGCCTGTTTGTGATTAATCATAGGGATTTTGATGACAGGGATCCCATTTGATATTGGAAAGATGGGGTACATTTGAGTGAATTTGGCTTGAATTTGTTCCATGTGCAGGATGCATTATTTTTACTGCGTTTGATAAAACATTTGTGACAAAGGGGGGGGGGGGGCTGCCAGTCATGGCAGGCTTGTGGACAAAGTAAGAGGGGTTTCAGACTGACCTCATCTTCTGTTCCTCCCTTTCCTTTATTACTGGCTATGGTAGCTCAGATATGTCAGTAGTGAGGTGAGTGGTGGTATGTTGCTTCATTAGGTTAAGTATGATCAAAGTGGGTGTAGAAATGCAACATTACTTGTATCCAAAGAAATGAGGGTAAGTGGTCAGTGCTGCCTACAGATGTTAATGATTGTTTTTGCTGTTTTATTGATGTAATTCATGTTTGATTATTTACATTTATTGTGATTTATGCAATCATCATGTTAATAAACTGGTCATAATGGCATATTTATTTATTTTTTTATGTCTTGAGGTTTGGACAAATCATGATTTATGTTGTATTAGAGGGACCACCAGTACAGGAAACAAATGGTTATTAGCAAAATGAAAAAAAAAAACATTTATTCTTCAGGTAACTGCTTTTCCAGTATTGTAAAACTTATCACAAATTTCCTGACTTCTTAGGTGCAGTTATATCAGATGTGTCGTTATTGATATTAGTGTACTGTGTATCTCAGCAATGGTTAATCTGACACAACGGTATCATACTTTACTAGGAAGTGATATGTAGTGCATGGAGCACAGAGGTTATGCTCTAAAAACAGAAAAAAGATGAACATGTTATGTGCATCTGTAGTACAAAACCTGACAATGACAGCACTTTCAAAGGTATGCAACAAATGTTACATACCCCCTAAGCACTGTTATAGTCGGGTATAAGAGAAGAGATGTTTCTTCATTCTTAATGGTCCTTGAGTATCTTCCTATATCCATAAAAGTTTACAGATGTCAGTCTGTAAGCAAATTATTTAAATTATGGTAATATTTAAAATCTGTCCCTGATTTCTTTTCCTTAATTGCTGTCTATGCAATTTTCAAAGACAGTAAAACACTTTGTTGTTGTTTTTTTTTTTTTTTTTTTGTAACAACTAGTATACTAGTCCTGCAGGGTTCTATCTTAGGACCATTACTATTCACAGTCTTCACAAATGACCTCCATACCTCCACACAGAGCATGCATCTATCATTCAGTATGCAGATGACACTATCTTAATCTGTGCTGTACAAAACATTCCCACCCTCCTGCAAGTAACTCAGCTAGCATTCTCTGTCGCTGAAAACTACCTTACCAAAGCCCAACTTATCCTCAATCCAAAGAAAACTCAGCTTATGATTATAACCAGTTCTAACAAAAACACTGATAACAGTCAATTTAATATCTACTCTACGAAATGCTACTCCAATCCCTCCAGTGGCACAGGCTAAGCTATTGGGAATAACCATAGACACCCACCTAAAATTTGATAGTCATCTCAACTTAACTATTAAAAAAGTACATGCCAAACTGGGATCACTCTACCGTATCAAACCATTTCTTACCAACAACACAAGATCAGCCATTGCTCACTCCCAACTTCTATCCACCCTAATCTATGCATCTCCCATTCTGGATAATCTTAAAAAAACTGAACTAAGCAAAATGGAAGCCTGCTATAAAAGAATTGCCCGTTTTGCTGCAAACTGCTCATATAGAACTCATCACTGTACTGCTTTGAGACAGCTCCACTGGCATGAACTGCCCAAGCTCCTAACCTACAATCATCTCTGCCTCTGTCATTCTATCGATTACCTCCCCAATAAGTGTCCTGCCCTCAAAAACCTAGTACAACATCACTCAGCCAAAAGGCCTTTTAGATCATCAAGCAAACTACTACTAGAAGTCACCAACAGCTACAATAACTTTGGAGATACGCTATATAATAGTTCAGTGGCTAAAAAATGGAACTCTGTCCCCACTAGCATTCAAAACACATCACCCAAAGCCTCCTTTAAAGACCTCATCAGGCAATATCTCAAGCAAAGTTGGCAGTGCCATGATTGCTCCCCAGGCTAGTGAAAGCGGATAAGGCATACATACTAAATCTAGAGTACTTGATAATAGTTTTCAATCTTACTCACAAACATTGGCTAATCTACAGTGTATGCACTGTACCTGTGTACTATGTATGTATTCTACCTATGTTTCAAATTTCAGCTGTACACCACAAATCTATTAATTACCTTTATTTTTAAATTAATATTTTTTTGTTTGTTCTCTCCACTGTAACTGTTGATGTGCCGCATTCCACTGTAAAAACATGTCTTTTGTAATTTGTGTGTATACTGATCATGTCTAAATAACTAAATGTATCTGTAATTTTTCTTTGTGGAGCATTTCTCCCTGGGCCTCTGCTGGAAAAGGGCCTTTTTGGCTCAGTCAGCCACCCCCAGTTAACAAATGTAAAATAAAATAAAATAAATAGTATATGGAATAGATGTGAATTTCTTGCTATCCATGCCTCGAACACATAATAACATGGTTATAATCAGAGACCCAGTCATGACCCTCAATATTTTAATTGATGTGCCTAATAACTATGGGTCATGACTGAACAGGGTTTCTTGTCCGTCTGTCTTACACAATTACAAAATAGGAAGATATGATTGCATTCATGCTTGCTTAAGCAAAGGTGTTGAAAGATGGAAATTTTTCCTGTGTTGGCAGATTGTGTTATCAGTTCATTTTGTACTGCGAACTATATTGCAAAGCAAGATTATTGACAGGAAACATTGTACTGTTGCAAAGTACATATAACTCAGATACTAAAAACTCTGACTCAAGATAGTAAATTAGATCAAACAACTCTTTTATGTAATATATATATATTGCGCACTCATCAATTTCAGCTGTTAAATCTAGGAGAAACATGTCTTTATTTAGTGGGTAAGCACTGTAAAATGTTTGTGTGAATATACACAAAAGCTTGGCCCTGGTGTGATATTGACCTAGGCTTTCCTTTATTTAATCATAATATAGAGGATTGTGATTGGGTCTCCGATCATAAGATGCTTATTATTTGTTCAAGACATGGAGGCCAAGAAATTCACCTTGGGACCAAAGCTCATTATTAAGGGTTATGACTGGAGACCAGATTATAATTCTTTGTTGTGCATGGAGCTTTATCTGTGCCAAGTAGCTATGGAGAAAAATTTTAAGTCTTTTGCTGTCTTTCAGTTCCATGAAGCACTGAATCACTGCTGTCAGGAAGACAGGGTAGCATAGGTCCTTATATCTGACTCACCTTGCCATGCCCCCTCAAAGGTTCAGATTTTCACAAACTGTCCATATTTTTGCCTCATGTGTTTGGTTTGTTCCTCATAAAATATTTGTTTTTTGGACATAACACTGAGGACTGAAGTTACTAAATAATTACATTCATTTCAGTTTCAGATTTTGTATCCTTCTCAAAATGCAGGTGAGCACACATCCTGTTATTCTGCCAACTTTCAATGTTTATGAGAGGATGTGCTTTTATAATGCTATATTTCACAAATATTTCATAATTGACCTCTACTATTTTAACTCTCCAGGTATATAAACATTCTTCTTTTGACCTTAATGAGCTTTATCTGAGTGTTTTATTTATGTGATGCTTTACTGTCTTCTGAATAACAATTATTTACTCTAGCCTTGTTTTGCTAACATTTGATTACATTCAGCATACAAAATGTAATAGTGTTTTTTAAACAGAAGGTTTCCAAACTATAAATAGCATTTCTAATCTGAAGGTATTTTGAAAAATCTTAATGTGGGATATTACATAGTGCTCCTAAATCATTAAAATAATAAAGAGTATAAATGTTAATATTATGTGTATCTCTAAAGTTATATGTTCTTTCGGTACTTACGTATTATCGCAACCAGATTTTTAAGCCCGTGTAGTTCCTGATGTTATCGCAAACTGACTGTATAGTGAAGTAAAAAGGGGTCTCTGAAGTCCAAATCACTTTTTCTATCACCTTGCTTCTGAAACACTAACTGGAATAACAACCAAAGTCCTCTTACTTGGTAGCATCCTTTACCGCCGTAACTTCAGCCAAAATAACATGAACATAGCAGAATAAAGAATGTCATATTCCTACATGTTTTTCACAAAGTGGCAAAACGGTACTTAACCCTTCATAGACCCCTTTTTACTGAAGCAGAAAGTCATTTCACAATCACATTTCTACTTACAGCAGGTTACAAATTTGGTGGCAATTTCATGTGAAATATGATGAGCAGACCTGATTACATTATGCCCGATTCGGTAGAGGAAACCGATTCATTTCCGAGCCGCTTTACTTTCTCTGAATGTAGTAGTACACATAAAGACAATCTGAACTCTGCCCTGCACACTCCAATGTCTGTGAATGACAAGCCAGCATTGAAACCTGTAACTCCTTCAGGGAAACTCCTAAACTGCTAAGCTGTGAACACACACACACACACACACACACACACACATGGAAATATAAGGCCAAGATCTTCCAGTGAAAGTGGCAGATGCACACACTTCAGGTCTTTTCTAAAAAGCCTCGAACAGAAACCCTAAATCACTGCTTCCCGGTACTCCCAGTAAAGCAACAGCCTACAGTTCCACCGCAAAGCACAACACAGACAGAAAGCGGTAAAGGACGCTACCCGGTAAAATGAAATCTACCATTGTTCCTCTTCCTACATGTCATTCCCAAAGTGGCAAAACAGTACTTAAGAATTCACACACCCCTTTTACTTAAGCAGAAAGTCATTTTGCGATCAGATTATCAGTTACAGGAGGTTACAAAATCTGGTTGCGATAATACGTAAGTACCGTTCCTTCTTTCTGACAAGTTTGGAAAATTAATTTTCTGCTAACATAGTGTAGAATTCTGTGGGTACTGAACAGGGCATTATTTGGAAAGTGTTATATCTTTCTAGTGCAATCCATAAGAAACATGGTTTGAATACAATGGCATGCTATTTACCCATTCCATCTGGGTAATGTATGACTAGAATTAGTTATAAACAATGGAAAGTTTTAAGATATCAATGCCTGTTCCATCACCATCCATTCAGGAGTTAAGATTTCCATGTTATCTTCAAGAGAAACTGAATGTTCAGTTACTACATAAAGTTTCAGATAGGTCAACCAAAACTTAGGTTTTAAAATTACTACACATTATTCTTTATGAATTTAGAAGAAATGTTTTCTTGTATGTAAATGATAAAAAAGAAAGCCTGAAGATTCCTTAACCAAGCACTGTTGGAAGAAATAATACTGGAAAAGAAGATTATAGTGCAAGCTCATGTGTATTCTGTGACAGAAAACCAGAGTTATGTCCAACTATGAAATATTATTAAAAATCTAATTTTTAAACTTCATATCAACTGTTTCTAGGAGTATCATACATCTGGACTCCTAAGTTTATTTATTATCTTCAGGAAATTCATAGGAGACCAGCTTCCCCTTTTGTAAAGTTTGACTTTACTATTTCAAGGCATATCTTCATAGAAATTAGTACCTGCTTTGAGCCCAGATGTGTCAGAAAATCAATGTAAAATTCTTCAGTGCATAGCTTTAGCAGAATCTGAAGTAAATACAAGTCTATCTTTAGCAAATAGTTTTATTTTTTCTGCATATTCTTATTTCCAACCTTTGATACTTTGGAAATTGCAAATCTGATTGCCCATATTTATGTTATTAACAGAAACAGATGGGACAGAGGGCATCCATGATTAATGACTCTCGCTATGTTATGGTAAGGTGAAACATTGTTTTTATTCCACCAATAGACAGAATGTTTTTCATAATTGTCTCAATCTCCTTTTAAACAGTTGAAAGAGAAGCCAAATCTTTGCATAGTAATCCATAGATATGATCATTTGACAGTATCTATGGACTTTTCAAAATTAACACCAATAACTAGTTAGAGGTAACCTCGATGATCAATAATCTGAAAATAAATCAACAGGAAACAGATATGATCATTGTCTGATCAGCTCTTTACAAATCTTACATGTGCTTTATTTACCATTTCAGGATTTATTGAAATAAGCATGTTTATGTGTATTTTTGTATACAAGCTAGTGTCTGTTGGAATTAAAGTAATAAGTTTATAATTATACAGGGTGCAGCTTTTTGTTAGGTTAGACAAAATGGAAAAGATGAAATGTTTTGGGACACATTTACCTGAAATAAATGCTTTCAGAAAATGGTTTGTCATGTATGGGATGAACAAAACTTGCGAGGCAGCATCTAAGTTGCTAGAACTAGTGTGCAATGCTTTGACTTTTCTTACAGGCCATGTGAACCACATCCTCTAAATACTGATTGACTGTTAATGTCAAGAAGGTTATCAGCAGATACACTTTCTTCATGAATCTATTTGTCTTTTGACTTTAGTTTATCAAAGTGTGAAATTATTGTTGAGAGATTATTGACAGATTAATGTTCATCAGCAGATTATTTGTCTTGCCTTCACATGGAGCATTTTCATGATTATAGTCATAAAAAGTTCTTGCATACACTTATTTACAGTTCTGGAGTGATAGCCCATTTAACAAACCATTGTGAAGCATTTATATCATGCTATTAAAAGATGAAAATAGCGAACGCTATTTCATCGAACCTAAAATATCTAAACCACATAATATGGAACATTCAGAATAGCGCATTTTTTCTTTGGGGAAAAAATTGCTATTCCGAAACACATACACACAACACAAGCACACCTAAAAAACATCAATCCACACACATACACTTATAATCCTACAACTAACCCTACACTAAACTGTACATACACTACTATCTATCAACTTACCTTCACCCAAACCCTAACCCTAAGGTCCGTCACTATCGCTCACTCACCTAACCCGCGCCCTAACCCTAACTCACTTAACTCGCCCCTAACCCTAATTCACCTAACCCGTGCCCTAACCCTAACGACCACACAATCACACACTTACCTGAACCAGACCTGTAACTTTCCACCACAGTGCTGAAAATAGTGAAGCCAGAGAAGCGGCCAACCAAATTCTTTCCCTAGGAAAGAATTTGATGTTCTGCAGCTTCGCTGTTTTTAGCGTTCGCTCAAAATGGGTCGATATTAGAACATTCAAAGTTTTAAAACTTCGATGTTCTGATATAGACCCTTTGTGAACTCAGTTGTAGAATGATTACTGCACAAAAGCAAATTAAATCAGAATTATCAGAAAGCTTGAAAACTGTGCATTTTAACTTATCCTACCCCATAAAAAATTTCAAAAAACATGATTTTTCAATAATCGTCAGATGCCAGCCAAGGATGGACACTCCAGAAACTACCAAGATAGTAAATTCCACAGGTTGGGGGCCTAGTTATAAAAAAGAATGAGCAACAGAATTCCCTAGAAACACCTGTAGAACCTCAAAGAGTCACTGAGTACATGAGCATAGGACTTGGGGCATTCAGAACCAATAAATCTTACAAGTAAGGGGGCCCAAGTCATTTATGGACAGAAACACCAACACCAAAACATTAAAGGTAATCATGAAATGAACAGGCAGCCAGATCAAACTGTACAAAACAGTGGAAAGTAAATGTCAGGAAGTAATCTGACAGCAGAATTCTGCTGTAGGTACAGATGACCTAGTTCATTCTTTTAGTCCTACTTTCAGGACACTGCACTAATCCAAGACTGATGAGACTTAGGTATGAAGTACTACTGCAAGACCCACTTCGGACAAAAAGTGCTTTATTGTATGTAAGTTTTTTAAATGAAAACATGAAGATTTTACAACAGCTGACACTTATTCTTTCAGAGTCACTCTTTGATCTAGGATACTTGAGTTTGTTCTCATCAAACAAAATGTGATTCGAAAGGGAAAGCACACTGGAATATCTCAAAGTCATGTGAGCAGACATAGCTTCTATTTTGGATGTAACAATTCCAACTAATTGCTACAAGGTCATGAATGTATGGCTTCAAGATGGTCGCTAAAGGAATGCACATTCAATGTCTCATGCTGAAACACATGAGGTCTAAAAGTGGTAGGGAGATCTGATAGCAGCAAACATTTTGGAGAAGAAACAGAATATAACCTCATATTTTAAAGCATGTAAGACTCTTCTGGTGGTCAGGCAGACCAGTCAATTATATACCGCAGTGATCTATCTAGAAAGATAGACCATCATTTTTTGACTGATATCTACCTGATAGATGGCATAAATGCTCCACCAACTCAAACCCGTCATTCCACAGACCCACCTACCACTGCTGACACCCTAATCTTTACCTTTTCCCATGAAGACAGAGAAGATCATAATAAAAACATAGTTCACACCTTTCAATGGTAGCAGAAAAAAACAGTATAGGGAAGGAAAATAAAGAATTAAAGATAATAGCCAATTATAATCACTAATCAAAACATCCAGAGACTCAATGTATGAATATAAACACCTTACAGATGTAAAATTTAAATACCTCATGTGACAAGTAACATATGATAAAGCACTGTGGGCTTAAAATGACATAAATGAAAATCATGATTTATAGCACTTCATGCACTCAAGTCTTATATAAAGCATCCATTTCAATTGTTCTTTTCTATCAATTACACTTTTTCTTAAAAGCTCCATATTTGTAGAAGCACTAACAGTTACAATAACAGTAAAAATATGATTTTTTTTTTACAATCCAGCAAGTGCTAATATAAAGGACTACACTTTCTGGTACATGCAATTTCACTAATATGTAATGGAATTCTCTGGTGGCAAGCACAAGTAGTCTAGCCAACATAGAAAGCCCCAGAGATGTACGCCACCAATTATATAATCTATTCAGTTTTACAATTTTGTCAGTATGAACTGAGGTAAAAAAACGCCTAAGTACATGTTGATGCAGTGAGCAAGAAGCATAGGGTAACAGTTACTATAACCTAGAACTAGTAAACCAAAAATGTTTGGACTCCAAAACCTGATTTTTAAATCCTGAAGGGTGTTGGGCTGATGTCCTAGTTGTTCTGCATCTGAACATGCAATATTCAGGAAGTGGTCGTCCCTAAATATAATCAGCCCTTAAAATGCACTGCCATTTGTTAATCAATTCCCTAACCATAAAAACATTGGTTCCATAAGAGATATTAAAATATTGAGTGTCGTGTTGCCTAGTTCATAGATAACTGAAAAGGTTAATCAAATCAATCCGCTTGATATAAAATAGAAGCACAGTTATAGCTTGTCTTACATTAGTTACTCTGTACCCTCCATTCAGAAACGTATTTTCAGTGGCTGTTGCACACACTTCAGAATTACTATCAGTACTAGAGAGTCTATGTACTTTTAAAAATAATAAATAAGGAATGTTGTCTGCAATAAATCAGCAGTGACAACTGTCATTAGATATTAGTGAATATTTAGTTAAACTTTTTTGATAAAGAGTTGGTCTCAGACTGCCATCCTCCATTTTAGATGCTAAAGTATGAATTGAGCATCATATCTAACAGTAAACTTAATATCAAATTGATTACAATTGAAATATTCACCAAGTGCTCTAACTCAGTTTTATCCTCCTTCCAGAGAAGCCAACAATCATCTAAGAAGCATTTTCAAATATTAATAATATTAATAAGATACAATAACTCATTGTGGATAGAATTGTAAATAAGATTTAATAATAAGAATTAATAATATGAATACAATACAAGAACTCATTGTGGATAGAATTTTAAATAAGATTTAATTTCACATTGCCAATATACTGATTAGCATAAATTGCTGCATATGTAGCCCCTCCATTGAAGTTCCCATAATTGTAAATAATACTGATCGAATTGAACACAAGTTGTAGTAACTTTAAGCAGAAGCTGTTAAATTCTTCTTAGTATAGATTCAAAAACTGTGTTGAGGTCCTCATACATGCTCTCATTTATTGCAATAAGGGTATCAAACTGTATTTTTGTCAGAAAGTGTCTTAGTACATGACCCGTTACCTGATACAGTACGTCTACTTGGGACATGTCTTGCTGATTTATGTATTTTGAGCAATAATTAAAATATTTCATTACACAGTTCTTAGAAATTAATTTGTGCTTAAATTATGAAGTGATACAATCCTCATTACAGATTTAAGGTATGATCATTGTTGTTCTTAAATTTAGTAGTAGGATCAAAATCTTGTTTTAAACAAAATATTTTATCATTTAATTGTCTGTATGCTTCAATTTGATGTGTTGACCAAATAAATACTGCCTACCTTTATCAACAAGTGCAATTACTAAATCTTCTCTATTTTGCAAAAAAAAAAAAAATCTAATGCTTCCTTTTGTGATGCTGTTAGATTATAAGAACAATTCCTATTTTTTTTATCATAGAAGTTAATTCAATAATGATTGTTCAAACACATTCACAGTATTTCAGCAAAGGGAATAAATTTTAGACATTTCTATTGAAAACCTTCATCACAGCAGTATCTATTGTCTTATTATTAATAAAACAGTTCTTCAAATTTATCTTTCTGTGAAAATATTTACTGCTTTAATAAATATACTTTAACTCTTTGATCACATAACCACCAAAAGGAGAAGCAGCCCAGTCACAACCAGTTCCTCAAGACATGTAGACAGGAGCAGCAACAGTCAAGCAAACAGATACAAAAATCTACTGTCAATTATGTTATCTACCTGCTTTGTGAAAATAATGAACTGAAAGCATGTATCTCTATGTATCATATATATATCTATATATATGTATGTGTATATATATATATATATATATATATATATATATATATATAGCGATAGATATCTATGTCTGTATAATATCCAGATATATATCATCTTTTCCTCTTCCTAATAGTCTGTGGCTTCATTTTAGTGGTGTGCGGGTCTCTAATTTACTGATTTTAACAGCATTTTACTTGTAGTATGTATTTATACTGCATTTACCTCACTTGAAAGGGCTTTTTATTCTGCTACAACTTATTTGTGGGATTTTGGTAAGCAACTAAACAACTATTTGCTCAGTACAGTGGCTCGGCTGAGTTACTGTTGTCGCATGTCACACAAGTAAAAGGCTGTACATAAACTGAAACAGGTTACTTTACTTGACTTTGGACATATTATTTCAACCCAAATAGCAACTGGTCTATTGCACACTGTTAACATATTTCTGTAGATATTGCTGTTCATATTTCTGTGGATTTCTTTTGTATCTCTTTACCAGATTTAACTTGTGATAGTGGGTTTGTAGAATGTAGTTATTGCATTATTGGGCATTTACCTTACACAGTGACTGCTTTATAGCACAACCTCAATGGCAAATACTTTAGTAGCAGCCTTGCGGATGTGAAGGTTAGCTCATTGTTTTTATAATTCTAAGTTAAGTTGCCATCAGACTGCCAATTGTTATAAATGCTTAACCTGGCTTGTACAATTTAAGAGTTATCCTAGCTGCAGTGAATGTTAGACTATAGAACTTCTGCTTAGCTATTTTCTCATATCTCAGTTGCTTGCATTATTTCAACTACAAAATAGCACACATATACTACTAGAACTACAGCAGACATTTTTATTGTAATAGTTGTTTTAAAACTAAGACATTATGGTTAATAGCTTACCATTTTTATGTGAAAGTGTTATAGTGGAATTAAGTAATTGAACTTCTGCCTAACATTTTTACTGCTCTAATCTGTAAAGCTTATAACATATGAATGTTTTATTTACTTTTTTCATATTTTATTTCAACTAACTCCTCTCTAGCTGATATCAGTAGTTGCTTATAGTAACTCTGTTATTTTTATTTTTCCCTAGTTTTTACACTCAACACAATCTCCGCCCCCTATTCTTTCCCTAGGTTTTAAGAGCAAAGTGTCTTCCCTTCCAAACTGCTTCTACCTTCTTTACAGATACTCCTGGAATAGCACATTTGCTGTACTTCATAGCCAGTTTAAACTGAGGTATATTCCAAGCTCTTACCACAAATTAGTTTTACTTTGTCTACTGTAAAGGCTATCTGCATACCAATGAGACACCCCCACAGCACTCACCTCTTTGTTAAAAACCTTGCCTCTTTGTCTCTCTCTGCCATCAATAAGTTAATCACTGCTCTAGTGCCAACTCTTTTCATTAGATATACTCTTTTGTTTTCTGTTTGTGGTTTCCTTTTAACTGTTTTTATCTTACTGCGAATACCTTTGTATACCTCACTATAACATCTCTTCCCTCTCTGCCTACACCTCCCCACATCTTCAACTTACCTCCTGACAATCACTGTGTGCTCCTTACTGTTTCCCTCCTGGCCTGTTGATTGTTTTTTGTGATGACTGCCATTTTCTGGCTCAACCAGCTCCATTCACCCTCGCTATGCTTGGGCTCACTCCGCTTCCCTACTCTACCCCCATTCCCACTGACCCCCACTTTCATTTCATTTATACTGGCTACTCCTTATTTCCAAACCCGCCCACTCTCCCCACTTATTCAGTCACAGCTGTCCCCTGTAAACTTCCTACCACTCGTCTCCAAATAGCTTCCTATCCCTCCCCTACATCCACTAATATATCAATTACTGTTTATACCTACCCACACCACAATCCCACTTTCTCATCCCCCTCCCTGTCATTATCTCCCCCACACTCACAGCATCTTAGCATAACTCCAGCCTTTGACTTTACTTTCCCTTAACTTACTAATGTTCCCTTCTTGCTCACTCCTCTCTGCCATATAAATTAATCTCTCCTTAGTCCTCCCTATTCATTGCTTTCATCTTATTTCTCACCCCCTCCTCCCTAGTAAATAACCTCTTCCCTGCACATGTTTACCTAGCTCTCTGTCATCTTCTAACCATTTCAAACCATACCCCTCCTCACATGAATCCTACTTTCCTATCATAACCATTTTTTTTTTCATTCATCCCTACCCTACACTTTTCCAATATTCCAAAAGGAACCATCCCTGCCCTTCCTAATTTGCCCCTCTCTCTTTAACTCTTCCTTCACACATCTCATCAAAATAAAAATGTTTTCTGTCTCTGTATCACATCCTTCAAATCTAAATACAAACCCACTGGCTTTTACCTTTATGCAAATAAACCTTCCCCTTTTTCTAACAATTTACTATCATCTGGTGACATCCACCCCAACCCAGGCCCATCTAGCCCAATCACAACAAACACCTGTCTCACAAAACATCTCTCCATCTTAGCTATTAACCAAAAGGTCTACCTAATAAAGTTACAGAACTACACTCCTGAATCAGCCACCAATCACCCTGGACTTGGCAAAACCACATATTTCTAGCACAACATCTATCACCAAGACAGAACCGCCAAAAAAGATGGAGGTGTTGCAATTATATATTCTGAACACCTTAACCTATCCCCTCTGCCAATATCTTGCCTAACTTTCAACCAGCTGAACTATTACTTCTAAACTGTCACCTCAACACTCATAAGAAATTTGCCATTGCCTCTCTGTATGTCCCACCTGGAAACAACATTCATATCCTTGAATCTATTCTAACATGGATTTCTATTAATTATCCTTTACCTCTCCCTTCCTTAAATCAACTGACACAACTTCCATCAACTTATTACAACTCCTACTCATTTCAACAACAATACCCAAGTTACCACATTAGACTGGATTCCTACTTCTGACTCCACCCTATATCATGACCCCAGAGCCCTGCCCAACTTCCTAAGTGACCACTTCCCTATCCAAGTCCAACATTACTCTTCCCAAATACCTAAATTCTACCATTCTAGAGAATATCATAAGCTTTCTTCTTTCAATCTTGAAACCTTCAATAATAGTCTCACTTCCATAAACTGGGGCTTCCTTAAGTACCGCCCTCTTAATGAAGCCATTCTACACTTTAATCGCATTTTTTTATATACTTGACTCTTTAACTCTTCTTAGAAATATGAGAATCAAAGACAACTACTCACCTTGGCTCACCAAAAACACCCTGTCTGTCATGAAAGAAAGAGACAAAATTGGAAAAAATGGCTAAAAACTAAATCGGCAGCATTCCTACAAAAATGTAAAGAACTAAGAAATCTAGCAAAAACAGCAATTAACAAAGATAAGAAAACTTACTTTTATAATCCCCAGTTCTCCCAAAAATCTAACCCCCAAATATTCTGGCATACCATCAATAAAATCTTAAATCCAGGTCAACCTACCACCCCCACCCATATAATTCTAATCTGCCACCTTACTTAACTTCATTGAATCTATTCAAAACTTACCCAACCCTCCCAAAGCCATAACCACCCTCACACATGCAACACAACCCCCTTTCTCTCTTAACCTTGTCTGCACAGCCTACATCAAGTCACTTCTACTAAAACTGAAACCTTGTTCTCCTTCTATCAATGTCCTCCTTCCCCTCTTTCTTAAACTCTCTACTCATTCCATAGCCTATCCTCCCTCTATCCTAATAAATAGATCTATCCCAGAGTCTACTGTCCACGACATCATTCCACTTAACGAAGGAGGTAACTCCAATGAGCCCTCTAACTGCAGACTCATTGCCATCCTATCTCCTCTATCCAAAATTCTCGAAAAATGTATTCACAGTCAGCTTTTAACTCCCTTTATTAATGAAAACCTTCTGAACTCCACTCAACATGGCTTTAGGCCACACCACAGCACCTCCACTGCCCTCCTATCCATCACTCACACTGTTGCTGAAGCCAGGGACAAAAACCTCCTCATGTCTTGCCTCTTTCTCAACCTCTTTAAAGCTTTCAATACTATCTCCCATTCCAAGCTACTTACTAAGCTCACTGACCTTAATCTCTCTCTGCTATTCACTGGTTCTCAAGCTATCTATTAAATAGGCTCCAGTATGTCAGATGGCAATCTGCTTGCTCCCCTTTCCCACCTATCCAAACTGGTTTCACAATGCTCAGTCCTTGGTCCCCTCCTATTCAACATCTTCACCAATCATCCATACTCCTCTTGCAACACCTCCTCCCTCATACAGTATGCCGATGACGCTACTCTTATCTCTTGTGCTGACAACATCTCAACGTCTTTCTATTACCCAAAACTCCTTCACATCTGTGGAAAAATGTCTCACAGAGCATCAGCTTATACTCACTCCCAGCAAAACTAATCTCCTACTATTTCTCCCCAAAACTTTCCACCACCTTAAATCCACCTTTAGTATTTCTTTGCTAGATAACACTGTCATCAAAGCTGAGCCTCACACTAAGTTACTGGGTACAATAATCAAAGACCAACTCAAGTTCAAAATCCATATCCAACACTGTATCAAAAAACTAACATGAAACTGCGTCTTCCTTACAGGAATAAGACATTTCTTATTCCCAGCTCCAAACCCACCCTTGTCCAAGCCTGTCTCCTTCCATGTCTCCTCTACGCCTCCCCTGTCCAAACTCACCTCTAGTCAAACCTTCTCTCCAAACTAGAACAGGCTTACAATAATGTAGCCAAATTTGCCAGTAACCGACCTTATAAATCCCATCATTGTGTTGCCCTGAAGCAGCTTCAATGACTAGAATTCCCCCAGCTCTTACTACTTGCCCAGCTGCAGTTGATACATCCCTACTCAACAATTTGCTAGCCTGCCCATCACTCTCTACCTTAGTATTCCCTTATACCCCAACCCGGTCTCTTCATAGTTGTAACCAGCACCTTCTAAACATCTATAAACCAAACAAAACTGATGGTAAACTCCTCTATAAACACTCTGTATCCCTTGCATGGAACAGGCTACCACCTCACATTAATAGCATCACTAGTTCTAGCTGCTCTAAAACTGAAGTCAAGGCACTACTTTTTGAACTCAAAAGCCGGTCCTTGCCTAGAACCTCCATAACCTGCATTTTTCTTTTTCTTTTCACTGTCTGTCTACATCTAATAATTCAATTGCTAATCTGCTCACTAGACAATACTACATTATGCTACTTGGGAAATATATGTCATTATTGTAAATACGTAAATGTACTAGTTGTATTTATTTCATTTTGTTTTATTTTTATTACACTTATTCATTTCACCTGATTACTGCATATGTAATTTTTGCTTATGTTGTATTGCTGTACTATTTTTCTTGGGTTTTGTATATTGTCTACTATGTTATCTTTTTATGTGTGTATTGCTGGAGCTTTTCTCCTCAGGTCTCCACTGAAAATGGGCCATTGTCTCAGATGGACTAACACAGTTAACAAATGTCAAATAAATAATAAATAAATATCTATATCTATAGGTTCATAGCTTCATAGGTTGGTACTAAGCTATCGGCCCTAGGGCCTATACAAGCCTAGCCCTAACAATTCCCTGGATATTTCTTCCCACAGTATTTACTTCCCTGTACCCCGGTCTAGCAGGATGACTGACATGATCCCCGGGGTGAATTTCCTATCTCCCATCCAATCATCACAGTTCCTTTTGAAGAGGGACAAGGAGGCGCTCTGCTTGACATATATGGGCAGTCTATTCCAGAGTATGGGGAGTCTCTGGGTCACGAAACCTATCCCTCTAGCATGTTTTGTTTATTGTAATGACAATGTTTAGATCCCTGGAGCATGTGGCTCTGAGGGATTGGGATTTCTATAAGTAGAGCATGTCCAACAGCTCACGGTTTGACATGGCCTTGTATGTTAAGCAGAGATTGCCTTTGAGTAAATGATATGTCACAGAGTACAGATGGAATTTTTTTTAGACGGTCAGCATAGGGCATCTGCTTTAGGCCTGTGACTCTTTTAGTGAGGTATTTCTATGACCTTTCCAGCTGTTGCAGATGTCTTGTGAGGTACATACAAAACATGGCATTGTACTCTATATTGGGTCTAATGAGGGATGAGTACAGTGGGACAATGACCTCCTTTTTTTCCTGGATGAAAAGCCCTTAGTGATGAGGTGTGCCACATAGAAGGATTTCCTGACTGTTGTGGAAATGTGGTTATCGAAGATGAGACCACTGTTCACCTGTGTCCCTAAGTCTCTCATCACACTTTCGGTGTTTAGTGTACTGCCAACTACGTGGGAATTCATGAGTATGTGATGGTCTGGCACCAAGCATCTGTTTCCGTAAGACCCTTTTGTAGAATATCAACATAATTTGGGGATTCAGTAATGGCTCCCAGTTTGCAATCATCTGCAAACTTTGTTAGCCTGAGTCCCTTAGTTTTGGCTTGTCCTTCAGAGAAGTAGATGCCAAACAAGAGCAGTCCCAGGACTGAACCCTGAAGTACTCCACTTGTCACTTGTCTGGAGCTGGATTTGGAGTCGGCTGCTTTTACAGTCTGGGTTCTGTCAGTAAGCCAGTTGGCAACCCATCGAGTGATGTAGGGATTTATGCCCAGTTTAGTAAGTTTTCTATGATTCCAGAGTGGGGAATGGTGTCAAAGGCCTTGGCAAGGTCCAGATAGGCTATGTGTACCGCCTTACCTTCGTCCACAGCTCTGGAGACTGATTGGAAGAAGTCAATCAGGTTCAGGAGACAAGATCGGCCCTTCACAAACCCAAACTGGGTGGGGTCCAGTGTTTGAAATATATCTATTTATCTATCTATCTGTATATATATATATATATATATATATATATATATATATATATATATATATATATATGTATATATATATATATATATATATATATATATATATATATATATATATATATGTATATATATATATATATATATATATATATATATATATCTATATGGTTTACTATGATTTCTGTGAACTACATTCTGTCAGCAGGTATGCTGCCGAAAGTTAGAATGTCGTGCACAAAACGAAAAGTGTATGGGATCGTCGAACACACTTATGTGAATGCAGTAGTGCGTACGGAGATCATGGCACAGAGGGGATTGGAAATTCATTCATATCCTCACTGTAGAGTGATCTTGAAGTTTGCATATATTAGTAACAGGGGATGTGAGTGGGGTGCAGGGGGGCTCCCCCCCCCTGCAAAACATGATATACCATATAGGAGTTTCATTTACAGCAACTCTTATACAGCTATTATGTGATGCTTTTAGTGACAATGTCGACTCAAATGTCTCAATCATTTGGGTCGACATAGTGAAGTGGTCAAGTTTCTGGATTTGATGGTTTACTTCGATAGTGTGAACGGAAATCATTTTGCCTTTTACAATATTGATAGTAAACCATATATATATATATATATATATATATATATATATATATATATATATATATATGTGTGTGTGTGTGTGTGTGTGTGTGTGTGTGTGTGTGTGTGTGTGTGTGTATGTGTGTGTGTTTGTGTATGTATGCATGAATTTGAGAGTGTGTGTTACTGAAAGTTTTATGAATGTAGTTTGTAGAAAGCCAGCTGCATGAAACCATCATCACCACAGAAGTTACTGCAATGTTCTTCCTAAAACAGAGATAAAGCAAAGTACTTCTTACTGTGTTCAAAATTAATTTGGAGGAATAGATGGGAAATTATTAATTCACAGCTGGTCTAACATCCATGTCCTTAACAGCCAGAGGCTACATGTAAATATCCTGACATATCTTTGCTCTACCCACCTCCAAGTTTTTCGTATGCAAAATAAATGACTAAAACGTCTGATGGGAATTTAAAGCTAGGCTTCTTATGATCCCCACAGGTTAACAGCATAGTAAGTACCTACGAACATAAAATGCAGTGATCCCAGACATCAGTGTAAATGAGCAGTACAGGGATGCTTTCCATGTGTGTAGTTGTAGAAAGCAAAGTTGACCACAAGAAAAAAGCAAATTTTCCCTTTTGAGTTCACAAAAATTTCTCTGTATCAGTGAGCATTTGTGTAATATATGTCTATCTATGTATCTACCAAACTACGTTTGTGATTATACCAGTCCGTCTGTGCTTTTGCATGTGTATGTTTGTATCAGTGAGAGACTGGCATATGTTTGTATTTGGCTGTTAGAAAACCAGCTAAATGAAATGTTAGTCACAGCAGACGACTGTAACCTCCTCCCTAAGATACAGTGAACTCACATGTCAGTATTACTACAGTCGAGATTTCCCAAAAAAGGCAGATAAATAAAGCAAGTGCTTAAAAGGAAAAACAATGTTTTCTTTGTGATGATAGACAAAAATCTCACCCTATTGATGTGTACTTGCGTGTTGTATGTCTGCTTATTTATTTCATTCATTTTTTTATTTTACTATTTGGTAGATAGATGGACTGGTTCAGAGACTCTCTAACTGTGATCCACACTCAAAGGTCATAAACAGTGCAAATAAATATGTTACACAGTTCAGATATGAGAGTGTGCTAGGGTTACATAGTTGCAAAACTTTCAAACATTATACAGTTATTATGCCTTTGTTATAAAGTAAAATGTTATACAGTTCTTATACATTTCTAGTATAGTAGCACATTGCCTTAGGTTTCATTGGTTTACACGGGATGAAATACAATGTGGCTATTCAAACTTGCTTCTTAAAGGTAACAATGGAATTTCCTTGAAAAGAAAAAAACTCAAATGGAAATGAGTAAAGAAATATTTATCACAGTTATAAGGCCAGAGAGTAAGAGGATAGCAGTGGTGTAAGAACAGTTACAGGCCAAAGGATAAGAGTTGAAACAATCAAAGCATTTTTAGAGATTTTTAAGCCTTTTAAAGAGCTTGTCCATATCCTTTAAGCATTTACAGGCAACTTCATTGAAGAATTTCTCAGAAAGGGACTTCATAAATTTGATGAGTGCATTGCTGCTTTGTTTCAATTGGTACTTTGCCCCAGGGTGCTGGGGCTGTTCAGTGAGAAAGCTCTTTGACTAATAACTGTTTTAAATGAGAGAATGCTGAGTGGTATTAAGTTCTCCTGGGAATTCTTTAAGTTGTGGGACTGCTCCCTTATTGGTAGTTTAATTTTCAGAGAGAGAAATAGCTGCCATTTAGAATTTTATATAGTAATGTACATAGAAGATAAGAGGACCTTTTCAGTAATGGGTAGCAAATTTAGGTCATTTAAAAGGTTGCATTGGTGTACGTGGGTGTCAACTAGTAGGACAAATCACAGTCTATGTAGTAGAGCATATCTATCTATCTATCTATCTATCTATCTATCTATCTATCTATCTATCTATCTATCTATCTATCTATCTTATCTTGAGTGTGTGCATGTGTGTATGTCTGTGCATGCATGTGTGTGCATGCATGTGTGTGTGTGTGTGTGTGTGTGTGTGTGTGTGTGTGTGTGTGTGTGTGTGTGTGTGTGTGTGTGCATGTGTGTGTGTGTGTGTGTGTGTGTGTGTGTGTGTGTGTGTGTGTGTGTGTGTGTGTGTGTGTGTGTGTGTGTGTGTGTAAATGCATAAAATTTAAATAGCTTCTTCAGGTAATTCAGTACAAGTGAAGCATGACATATTGCCAACAGCCTGAACAGCCCCCATTATAATTTATCACTTCCGTATCTTCCAAGGTAAGCAGGAACATTTGCTGGAGGAGCCGACTGATTTATCTGGAAGTATGTGTGCTTTTCCTGTAGAATTAGAAAGGGGGGGTCTCCAAATCAAGAGGTGTTTGGTGATGCATTTCAGAACATTTCCAGAATTTCTTTCCATGTATATACATGGATTTCCTTCTTGATTTCAAAGCCCCTAGTGTGATGACACAATTAACTCTATACAGAGAGGAAATAGGTGGCAGCACTGAAAAGGCTTGCACTCATTCTGGCAGGTGGCCACTTCTCATGACACTTAAGTTTTTTTGGCATCTCTGTTCCTTTTAGTATCATTCTCATCTAACTACTAACTCTTATTATTTACCCAAGTCACACCTGATGCTATATATGTCATGACTACTGTCTTATCAATTAGTGCACACTGCGGGGATGCCAACTACCTCTAGTACATAATCAAATTCTGATCAATGGTCTACACAATGCGTTGGGATTTCATTGTAAGGCATTTCATTCCTGTCTACTTTCTAACACACTTGCTCCAGTGTAGTTTTGATTATGACAGTTTCCTAGTGTACTGCAGAAATATCCACTGGGTGCGTTTGGTTTCCTATTAACATTGCATCTTTACATTCTCAAGATTTCTTCACATGTACCACTATAGCACCATTACACTCGTGCTATTCTTGCTGGCTGAAATTTTGTTTTAAATACACCAAGCCTCCTTTAATGTTTATGTACTTAGCCAGCATTGCATTGTCAGAATTCTTGTTTGTGCTATTTATTAAATGATAATTGACTGAATACCTTTCTAAACCATTACATTGGTGTGGTGAAGGGTATTGTAGTAAAGCTATAAGATGTACCTTTTAATTCAACAAAGATAAACAGGTCATGTTGGAGAGATCAGGCCAAATGTGGTCTACTACAAAACGTAATAGCAGCCTGCACGCTATATTTTCAAAGAAAACCCTACATACAAAAGCAACCATCTGCTAAACTCCTTGCAGTCACAAAGAGTGAGAATTAAATAAATCACTACACAAGAATAACAACTGATTGAATACTTTTGTGACAGATTGACCTGCTTTTATTCATTTGTGCATGCGATTTCAATGTTGCAAAAGTTCTTTGATTGGCAGATTGCTTGAGTCTGTAACTTCACAACATTTCTAGTCCTTTCACAACAATAATCATTGAAGAAATGAAAAAAATGAGAAAAACACAATACAATGCACCACTAAAATCATATTGTCAGTCTACTAAACTTTTTAACAAACAGTAAATCTTTATATTTTATAGCTGTACATACAAGCTGTATATGTCTGAATGTATGTGTGTGTGTGTGTGTGTGTGTGTGTGTGTGTGTGTGTGTGTGTGTGTGTGTGTGTGTGTGTGTGTGTGTGTGAGTCTTTGTGTCTTTGTGCATCTGTGTATGTGATGACTGATACTTCTAATCTACAGTAAAATTGATATAGCCTGGATTGTGCTGGATCTTGAAACTGTAACTTTGAGGTTCAAGATCATTCTGATAACTTAAGATTGCAGTCTTGATGCTAGCAGAGCCAGTAGAAAAGTGGGTGGATGGTCAATAATTAATATAGCATGTCTTCCCAATGAACAGTATTTGTATGATGATTAAGGTCACATTTTAGCAAGGCTTTCCCTCTTAAAAGCTAACTAACTTCAGTTAGCGTTATTGATCTTTCAGCTGATATTACAGCCGGAATGCTCATCCTCAGCTATAGTTTAGGACATGACTGCACCTACTGTCTACCTCAGAGGGATCTGAGTGTACCAAGAATTGTTTGGAAAAGTTTGAAACTACCAATACTGGTTCCAAGCAAAATATATCTTTTCATAGTTGAAAGGTCTGTTCAGTCTAAGTGTAAGCAGCTGTAGCAAAAGTAGGAATACATTTATGATAATAGGTAGCCAGACCTAAAAAAAACATTAATCTGGTTTTAGTTGTTGTTATGGGACATTTTTGTACTGTTTCAATTTTCTCAGCCTGTGATTTCACTGTCCCTTGTCCTGTTATATAACCCGGGTCTACTTCACGTTATCGAAGGCCGACAATATCAAAGCTGATATTGTTGGCACCAGATTAGCGAAAGCAAAAGCAAAAAACATTGAACGTTTAAATGGAAATCTCCATTTAGTTCAATGTAGTGCTGTCTCGGAATTAGTATATTTAAGTGGGGGGGGGGTGCAGCCTGCTTGCAAAGGTAAGTTTTTATTTATTTTTGTTTTTAGGCATTTTATTTTATCTTTTAATGTTTCAGAATTCAATGATATGGTGTCGACCATATCAGATTCGATATTCTGAAACTTTGATAAGATAATATAGACGCTATAACCCACATAACAGGCTTCTACCATACTTAACTTGTACTTGTACTTAGATAGATTAGTTCTTAGCTCAGCTAGGTGCAGGACATCTAAGATGGCATGAACCATGGGGAGATGGTCTTCTTGATCTTCAGAAAATATCACATTTTCTAGTAGGGTTCTCCATATCATGTAGATGTTTTAAGAATATTGATGATCATCCTCTGAAATTTTGCATGTCATCTATGGCAATCAAAGGTCAGGACTCTTAGTCTGTTTTCCGTAGCTTCTGCGTCAATTTGAATTTGCAATAACATTGATTAGTTCCAATGTGGAAAGAATTCCAGCCTTATCCATTTTTTAGAAGAATCCTAACTTTGCCCATTTTTTAATCAATTCACATTTCAGGACATGGCAAACTAAACAAATTTAGACATCCTATTTAGTTTTCAGAAGTTGTAAAACTTTATATATACCCATGAGGGATGGAGGCCAGCTATTCCGTTTATTATGGGATTCTTCTGTTACCCCAGGTTTGAACATGCCCCTCCTCTAACTCTTGGCATAGTGATGTTCTTATTCAATAGTTTGTACTGTACATTTTCACTTAACTCATTCACTCCAATGGACTTCAGGAAGTTTGCACTGTAACTTCCAATGGGTGGAGGCTAAGCCTTTTCACAGAATCAAGTGATGTCCTCACATTTCAAACAAATGTTCATATCTCTGGAACCGTAGGGGTTATGAAATAAATATAATTGGCAAACTCTTCAGCACAAACTATTTTTATAGAGGTAACATCCTTTAAGTTCTAGGTCATAAACAGAATTTTATAAATCACAGTAAACACAGTAGCAATTATATTTGTAATATTTTGTAAACCATTTACAATATCTCAGCAACCACTCAAGGTACACACATACTATCAGCAGCATTTCATTCATCTAGCTGAGTGCTTTCAATTGAGGCTAAGGAGTTCTGTCTCTGTTACTTGGCTGTTGAGATATTTAGAAAAATGTGAAAATTATATCTATATAAATTTATATTATAAAAATAACAGTTAATATCTATTTACCTGCACTAGACAGAGGTTAAATATTAATGCAGTTGAGATGAAATCTTTTAAAACCTTGTATAAAGCATGGTTTTGGAATTATTGATGCAAATATGAATAAGCAATATTTGACGCTTGAAGGCATCAGTAGGAGTTAACTGCAGACACACCTGGAGGCATCACTTGGATATAATGAGTTAAAAATGGTTTCTGTGTCGTGCTGGATTAGATTATTCTGCTAGGTAGTGCTAAATATATACCTTTATGCCTAATTATAAACTATTTTACTTTTTCCTGCTGGGTCACTAAAAATGGCTCATGTATTTTCACTTCAGGACATGCTTTGCTTCATCTATGAAGAACACTGAAGAAAAACTTTATTTTCTTTCCATGTTTTCAGAAAATGTGTATGATATAACTGGTCTGATTTTTTTCCTCATTGTCTCACCTTATAATTCATTTCACTTCACTTTCTGTGTCTCCAATTTCAGTAGGTCATTGCCAGCTTGAAAGAACATATTTTCATCAGTGAGTTCTAACTAAAAGTACTTTATCTCCTGCTTTGAATATGTCAGCTAAGACTTTGTTATATCTGCATTTTGTTGTGTCTCATCTGTACTCTGTATGTGCTATATTACTAGAGATATAGTTTTTATAATTTCCTGCAGGTCTGCTACATGCTGAATGGCACTTTCAAAGGGGATGTTTTTTTTCCCAGATGTTTCTTTTGCTGCACCTTGAAAGACTTAGGAATGTCTACCATATAGCAGTTCCAATGGTATGAATTCATCGAGGCTTGGGATACTGCTCTTACACCAAAAAAATAAAATAAAATAAAGGGAGAACTTGGCCACAGTTTCTCTTTTTCAGTTCTGCAGTCTTCTGTAACCATAGAGTTACTTATTTAGTTAAGTTAGTTCAACTAACCCATCTTTCCAAGTGTGGTTTACAGATGTCCTTAGCGTTTCACTTCAAAAAACTGGCAAAATTCATACAGTACCCAAGTCATGTATGACATGCCTTGGTCAGTAGGATCTTCTTGGTGATTTTTTTAATCATTTCCTAAATGGTCATGCAAAATGTGTCATGATATGTAAAACACACACACACACACACACACACACACACACACACACACTCACATATCTTTCCCCCTCTCACTCCCTTTCTCATTATATATATATATATATATATATATATATATATATATATATATATATATATATATATATATATATGGGTCTATATTATGTCTGATTGATCAACCTTAGATCAGCAATTTTTTTACACACAACACAAGCACACCAAACAAACAGAAATCCACACACATACAGCTAAAATCTGAACCTAACCCTACACTAAACTATGCACACACCACTAACTATCCACTTACCTTAACCCAAATAACCCTAACTCACCTAATAACCCTCATGTCCACACAATCACACACTTACTAACACTCACATCCACAGAACGGACAACCAAATTCTTTCCCTAGGAAAAAGTTGGGTTTCTGCTGCTTATTTTTCACTTTTCTTTACATAAGGCCGAACAATCAATATAATATAAACCCATATATATATATATATATATATATATATATATATATATATATATATATATGTTATATTTATACAAACATAATCTTTATATATACATACATATATTTATGTCTATATATACATATGCACACACACACACATATATATATATATATATATATATATATATATATATATATATATATATATAGATATATATAGATATAGATATATATAGATATATATATATATATAGATATATATAGATATATATATATATATATATATATATATATATATATATATATATATATATATATATATGTATACTTATACAGACTTTCTTAACTTACAGTTTTGGAGTGATTGACTGACCCCAAAACATGTTGGATAGATTAGCTAGGAAAACAAGAAGGATGCTTCATGCTCACAAAATGATTCATAAAGATCAGTGCATAGCAAGATTATATATTCCTCATTCTGAAGGAGGAGTGGGCCTCCATGAAACTGATTATATGTATAGATCTGCAATCATGGGACTCCAAATATATCTACTGACCTCACAAGACACAAACATAGTGAAAGTTTTGAAACATGAGGAGAATAAATCTAAGATAACTTGTCTGCTTAATCAAGCAGAAGCATATTGGCATCATGCAGGAATAGAAATCAAATCGAAGTTGATAAAAATCAGGCAGAAAATGAATGTGCCAAAAACAAAGGAAATAATATAAGGTGAGAGACAAGATGAGAAGGAAGAAATGTGTAAAATGCAAAAATATAGTTGCAAGTATAGAAAACATCTGGAAAAAACTCATGTTGATCATAAATGAATGCAGGAATGGTTAAGGAGAGATGACTTCAAACTAAGAGATGAAAGGTTAATATTGGTAGCCCAAGATAGTGGTCTGCATACACATTTGTTTAGAAAGCCCTTTGAACATGTGGGAAAAACAGACAAATGTAGGTTTTGTAAAACCAAATTGGAAAACGTTGCACGCCTTGTTGCTGGTTGCGACATACTAATGATAGAAGGACTGTATACTGAAAGGCATAATAATGTGGCAAGACTGTTGCACTGGGGATTGTGCAATCCTTATGGTACTGAAGTGGCTGAAAAATACTGGAAACATGAGCCCCAAAGCATCACAGAAAATGAAGTCATCTACATCACATGAGCTCATTATTTACTAACAGTTCAAAAGATAGATGCTAGAAAACCGGATATAGTGGTCCAAGAAAAGAGGACAAACGTAGCATTGATCATTGAAATCGCCACACCCAGTGACTACAGTGCCTTGAGTACAGAGAGGCACACAGTCATAAAATATCAGTATTTGCAGGCAGAAAAGATAGCGATGTGGAAGAAAGATACCCAGATAGTTCCAATAGTAGTAGGAGCAAAAAAGAATCTACAGTCATATTTAGATATGCTACCCATATCCATGTAACTCCATATGAACTGCAGAAGGAATCATTACTGGGCATATTGTTGGTGCTGCAAAGAGCACTTCTGGTTGACATCAAAGATTGAAACAATACAAATGTCATGAACTTTAAATGTACTTTGACTTAGGAATGGGGTCCATTCTCATCACGGTAACAGAAACCCAAAAGATTTGGAGAATTTGAAAAGAGTGAAACAGTGTGTGTGTGTGTGTGTGTGTGTGTGTGTGTGTGTGTGTGTGTATATACATATATATATATATATATATATATATATATATATATATATATATATATATATATATATCTATATATAAATATATTTATTTATTTATATTTGTTGACCGGGAGTGTCCAACTGGACGTAGGTCCATTTTCAGCGGAGCCCCGGGGAGAAAAGGTCCACAGTTAAAATAAACAGACAGTAGTTACATTGGATTACATAGCGATTAACAATTTACATTGCAATTACTTACAACATATTTACAGATGAAGAACATAGTACATCAGTAGACAACTAGAATCTCTATCTGTGAAGTACATAACAGACATTAACCAATGTTACAATAAGTAGTTCCTGCTGTATAATAAGTACTAGGCTTATGAGCATCTGAGCTTGCTATAATCAAGGTAGTTAGTAGAGTAGAAAGAAAGGTAGTGGTTGGATGGGTTGGGTGATATTAGAGTGGGAGTTG
>NC_056751.1:520657955-520677955 GCF_019279795.1 Protopterus annectens | reverse complement strand
CCATGCTTGCAGTTCAAACATCAAATCAATAACCATTTCAGTATTTTTTGAACTGTACCATTTTTTTTATTATGACAAAGCTTTCAGATGTACTGCCGTTTTTGATATTGCGTGTGGGACTGAGTATACAAGCGTTTGCAGGTTAGGGTTAGGAGAAGGGCTTGTTAAGAGGATAGATTGAGTTTTATATATGTGGAGGTTTGTGTGTGTGTGTGTGTGTGTGTGTGTGTGTGTGTGTGTGTGTGTGTGTGTGTGTGTGTGTGTGTGTGTGTGTGTATGTGTGTGTAAGAATGCTTGTGGCGAAAGCTTTAACATTTTGTGAGTGTGTTGAATTTTGTGAAGTGTGTATGTGTGTTTGTGTGTGCTGTGTAGTGACATTGTTATGGAAAAGGTCTATGATAAGGTAATATGTAGGGTTGGATTTAGAGGCAGTAGCAGGGCTAGCTTTAGCATTACCACATATGAGTAAGGTGGTACTGTGGGGGTGGTAAGCGGAAGCCCATACTTCAGACAGAAAAATAATTAGTAAGTAATTCAATTAGTTTGTTGAAATAATATTTAGCATGGGTGAATGGGGAAGTCTAGTTATATTTTTGGGGTATGGGGATATTTAAATGCTGATTTGTTCTTGGACCCATTTTGGTCAAGTAATGAGTATGTTTGCAAAGTATTATGCCTGTGGATAATCACAATAAATTCATAAGCTATGCAAATAAGGGCTGCTTCAGTCTAAATACACTGTAATGTGTCACATGTATTATGTCACATGCACATATGGGCAATATGTCAATGTAATGTGTTCTTTCTGTTATGTGTGGGCAATAAGTCACTGAATGTGTTCCATGTGTTATGTCACATGAATGTATGGGCAATACGTCACTGTACTGTGGTCTATGTGTTATGTCACATGCATGTATGGGCAATATGTCATTGTAATATGGTCCATGTGTTATGTCACATGCATATATGGGCAATAAGTCAAAGATATAAGATGAAACAAGATAACAACAGCACTATGTTGGAGACATGAAGCCTGGAGAATAGGGCTGGAAGTGAGATGCAGTAGAGGGATAGGTAGTGTAGTTGGATGAAGATGGGCAAAATATTACCTAGGAAGCAGTAGCCAAGTGTCTTTTCAGGCAGAAGACTGGCAGTGAGTTTGACCTATCTTATGTTTTGAAGGAAATTTGCTGAACTCTTGTGGCATGCCCAAAACCCTTTGGGATCCATTTGTTAAGAAGCAAGAAGCAGGTCAGATAGGCAGGTGGAGGATAGAGAGTTGGATATAGAGGCTACAGATAGGTAACATAATGGAATGTATTAAGAGAAGAATCACCAGGGAAGGGTTAGATATCGTATGTCTACAGACATAAAAAGTTATTCTAAAGAGGGATGAGAAAAATGAAGGAAAGATTACGTATCGGTAGGAATGGACTGTGTTCTAGGAAGCAGAGAGGACACAAAATGGAGACAAGAATGGATATGCAATTGGGAGGAAGTTGTTGGTGCAGGAAGGAGTGTAACAAGTTGATGTGTAGAGGCACTATTAAAGATTGAGGAGTGGTAGTGGGATTTTATTATAGCCCAAGAGCATGTGAAGAAGAAGAAGGAATATTACATTTCCTGGAGGCACTAGAAAGAGTAGGACATAGCGAGATAGCATGATATGAGCAGATTTTTGTGTAATGGTAGAGATGGGATTAGACAGACTGTAGAAGGTAAACTTAATGTGAAATCATAGAATCATAAGACATTACTAGGCTAATGGCCCTAGGGCCCTTACAAGCCTAACCATGTTCTATCCATGATCAGCATCTATTGCCCCTGTCCAAGAGGGACACAGGTGGAACCCCGTGGGTGAATTTACGGTTATCCATCCAATTGTCCAGACTGCATTTGAAGATGGCCAATGAGGTGCTCTGTTTGACATGAAGTGAGAGTCTGTTCCAAAGGTGTGGTAACCTCTGGGAGACAAATCTGTCCCTCCAGTAGGTTCTATTAATGTCACATATGATGTTAAGGTTTTTGGAGTAAGTAATCCATGTACCATTTGACTTGCGGATATACAACATTTCCAGTAAAGCAGGTTCCGAGATTGCCTTATATGTAAGGCAGAGATCACCTCTGAGTAGTCTATATGAAACAGAATAAAGCAATAGTGATTTCAGATAATCCACATAGGACAGATGCTGAAGACCTTGAACTTTCCTCCTGAGGAACTTTTGTGGTCTCTCTAATTGCTGCAGGTGTTTGGAAAGGTACATACCAAAAGGGACATTGTACTCAAGTACTCAGTTATTGCCCTGATGGGGGAAGCATACAGGGAGATTATAACTTCAATTTTTCTGGAGATAATGCCCTTACTTATGAGATGAGCAGTATAGAATGCCCTTCTTACCACTGTGGAGACATGGTGATCAAAGGTAAGGTTGCTGTCAATCTGTGCCCCCAGGTCTCCCACCACTGAGTGCATACTTAGAGTGTTGCTACTGATGTGGTAGTTAGCAGAAACATCACTCTTAACAAAAGGGAAAATAATACTTTTTTTTTGCATTGAGTTTAAGATAATGACTTTGGCATGTGTTTGTGTAAGACGCTCTTGTAGGATGTTGACATCATTTGGAGATTTTTTGACCACTCTCAGTCATCAGCAAACTTTGTCAGCCACAGACCTTTAATTTTTGCTTGTACTTCAGAGAAATAGATTCCAAACAGTAGAGGTCCTAGGACAGATCCCTGTGGAATACTACTGGTTAGAGGTCTGCTGTTGGAGGTGGGTTCCCCTATTTTGACTATATGTGTCCTATCGGTGAGCCAGTTAGCCAGCTAATGATATAGGGGTAGATACTTAGCTGGGTGAGCTTGTCAATTATGCCTGATTGTGAGATAGTGTTTAAAGCCTTGGCAAAGTCTAAGTAGACTGTATGCACATATCTCTCCTCATCTGTGGCCTTGGTGACTGTCTCATAGAAGTCCTCCAGGTTTAACAGGCATGATCTCCCTTTGACAAATCCAAATTGGATAGAGTCAAGTGTTTGAAGATTACCTGTATCTCTGTTGATAAGGTCCATGATAATTCTCCACCTGGCCTTAGAGATAAGGCTAGTCAGACTAATAGGTCTATAGTTCCTGGGGTCAGTGGAAACACCAACTTTGTGCAGGGGATTAATGGTGGCCATATTCCATTCAGCTGGGGTGATGTCAGTGCTTAGACTATGATTGAAAAGAGTACCCAATGGTGTTGCTAATTCTTGCTGGAGCCCATGTAGGACACAGCCTTGGATGTTATCAGTTCCCATAGATGCCATGTTTTTGGCCTTAGAGAGGGGTTTTACAGCCTGCTCTTTAGAGATACAAGGTAGGGGACAGGTTGTAGGGATGTCATGGGGTACATGTGGCAAGTACAGGGGAGTGAAGTTTTCCCAGAACCTCTCAGCCAACAGGTTAGCTATGTCCACAGCCTCAGTATATGTGGTATCATTAACTACATGTTTGGCACAAATCTGGGCCTTTCCTTTTAGGTTATGGATGTAACTAAAGAATGCCTTACAACTGTCCTTAGTTGAGGAAGCTAATTTGGATTCGTAGTTTGCATTAGCGTTGAAGGAAATGCATAAAATGTTTAGGAGTGTTAGATGCACTGAGTGAACATGGATTAGGGTGAAACTGCTATGAAGGTAGCCAGACCAGTAGGTTTCATTGAATATTAGTGGATGATGAAATGTTATGCAAGGTAGAGATTTCAGACATATATGAAAGGTGAGCAACAGTTCAATTCATGGATACAATGGAATGCAAAGAGGAAGGGAAGAACGGGTGAAGTGAAGATGTAACCTGTGTAAATGAAGAGGTGAAGCTCACACAGAGGGATTGCTAAAAGATGGCTACGGAAGTAATTCAGAGGAATAGATCAGGAAAGTGACAGGTATAAACGAAATAATAAGATGGAATTGAGGTTGCTTGAAGGGTGAAAGTGAAGGGATATAAAGGCTATCAAAATAAATGGTTACAATATCAGACAGGGGATTCAGAGACAGAGTTGTGGCAAGAGCTGCTAGATGTGAATGAGGAGGAGGTGGCAATGGAGGAAAGAGACGTACAGGGTCATGGAATAGTAGGAGAAGCCATACAAGACAGAAGAACAGATTCAGGCAGAAGTGAAGCAGAGGGGAAAGTGATACATTATTACTCTACTAACTCAAATATTCAAAGGAGAGACCACAACTGACTGAAGTAAAGACATAAAAAGAAATTCAGTAAATTCATTGAGGATTTGTGTATTTGAAGAAACAGGTGGGATACAGTTCAAGGAATATAACTGAACAGAACTTTGAGAAGAAGACACATAGATGAATAAAGAGAAAAAATGTTGGTGAATGGTAGTGGTAGATAAACGCATACAAAAATTCTTTCGTCTGCAAATTCAAATCTACATGCAAGGTACTAGATGCGTGCATTGTATGCATTTATGCACTTGCACTTTAAGGTTAATTGAAGGTAATTACATTTTCTGTATATGAATGACTGCAATTGGTGTAACCAATTATCCCATGAAAGCAGTAGCCAAGGTACCAGGAGGCACCAGTGAAATCATGGCAGTCAGTATTGGCTCTCTGTGTTTTATTTTCGTAGTTCTATTTATTCATTTATCATTTTGGTTAGCAAAGAAACATGGCAAGAATATCACTACATCCAGGAATCTTTGTTTTTGTGGTGGAGAAGCTGTCTGATAAAATAAACAGACTGAACGAAAGTTGGAGAATAGATTATAAAAATTATGAATTTGGTTCTGTATAACAAAATTAATCTTAAATGATGTAGTGGGAATATCATTTCATCCGATGAAGATTTTTGAGGAGTATGGAAAGGAATAAAATGTAGTACATTATCTCAAGACATTTTTAATGATACAGAAAAGAGGAAGGTACAACATCTGGTAAGTTTGCCATGATAGACCAGGGAAAATATCTGGAAATTAAAGTATATATATGTATATGGTTTACCTTCAAAATGTTGAATGCTAAATGGTTGAAAATTAATTGGTTGAATGCACTATATTGAATGATCAAAATGTTGAAATAAAATTAGTCTAAACTCACAATGTTGAAATTATTGAATTTGCCCATTTCTGCACTGTAGTGCGATATCGGAGTTGGTATATTTAAGTAGGGGGGGTGCCCCCCTGCAAAATAGTAGAGGTGATCTCACTGCTTTTTCAATTAAATGATTTTAGACATTCTAATCATTCAATGTTTTGGGTTTAGATGTTATTTTTCAATCAAATGAACATTAGGCATGATGGCATTCGACATTTTGAAGGTAAAACTATATATATATATATATATATATATATATATATATATATATATATATATATATATATATATATATAGATAGATAGATAGATAGATATATAAAGCTCCCCAATAGCTTAAATCAACTCCCTAGGAAAACAACTGACCTACAATTTCTAAATATAAATTGTAGAAGTATCTCCAACAAAATCCATGACCTACATGCCTGTCTCTCACTATACTTGCCAGACACAGTGGTCTTAACTGAGACTTGGCTAAAGCCACATATCTATGAGAATGAAATTATTCCTCCAGGATACAACATCCTAAGGAAGGATAGAAATGAAAAAACAGTTGGTAGCATTGTTATAGTTTTTAGGAATCACCTCACAGTACAAACATTAAACTTAAAATGCCCTTCCATGGACAATGCAGAAATAATGCTCACTCAACTAAATCGAAACTCCAAAGAACTAAAAAACATAATTGGATGCTATATACCTCTCGGGAACAATATACCAACTCTGGAAAACCTACTCCGTTGGTCCTGTTTATCTCTCCAAAATGAAACTATAATTTTGGGTGATTTTAATATTGCTTGGCTATCTTGTAACTCTCCCACCCCAACAAATCATATTAATCTCCATGGCTTTACCCAAATCATCCAAACACCAACAAGAACTGACAAGGCAACAAACAGGGAATCAACCCTAGACTGGATTCTCACTAAGAAACCATCCCACCCCTCTCTTGCAGGATGATTTAAGTGACCATCTGCCAACCTTCCTACTACGACAATGTAATCATAGGTTCATAGATTCATAGGTTGGTACTAGGCTATTAGCCCTAGGGCCAATACAAGCCTAGCCATAACAATTCCCTGGCTGTTCTTCCCACACTATTTACTTCCCTGGACTCCTGTCTAGCAGGGTGACTGACGTGATCCCCTGGGGTAAATTTGCTTTCTCCCATCCAATCGTCAAGGCTCCTTTTGAAGAGGGCCAAAGAGGCACTCTGCTTGACATGTATGAGCAGTCTATTCCAAAGTCTGGGGAGTCTGTGGGTCAAGAAACTATCGCTCCAGCATGTTTTGTTTATTGTGATGACAAGGTTTAGATCATTGGAGCGTGTGGCTCTAAGGGACTGGGAGTTCTTTAAGTGGAGCATGTCCAACAGCTTACGGTTTGACATGGCCTTGTATGTTAAGCACAGATCGCCTCTGAGTAGATGATATGTGACAGAGTATAGCTGGAATTTTTAAGGCGGTCAGTATAAGGCATTTGCTTTAAGCCTGTGATTCCTTTAGTGAGGTATTTCTGCAGCCTTTCCAGTTGTTGCAGATGTCTTGAGAGGTACATACCAAAAGGGGCATTGTATTCTATAATGGGTCTAATGAGGAATGAGTACAGTGGGACAATGACCTCCTTTTTTTCTGGATTAAAAGCCCTTAGTGATGAGGTGTGCCACATAGAAGGATTTCCTGACTGTTGTGGCAATGTGGTTATCGAAGGTGAGACCACGATCCACCTGTGTCCCTAAGTCTCTTATCACACTTTCAGTGTTTAGTGTACTGCCACCTATGTGGTAATTCACGGGTACATGTTTTTTTTCCCAAAGGGGATAACTATACATTTCCTGGCATTGAGCTTGAATCCATGGCTCTGGTACCAAGCATTTGTTTCTGTAAGGCCCTTTTGTAGAGTGTCCACATCATTTGGGGATTCAATAATGGCTCCCAGTTTGCAGTCATCTGTGAACTTTGTTAGCCAGAGTCCCTTAGTGTTGGCCTGTACTTCAGAGAAGTAGATGCCAAACAAGAGCGGTTCCAGGACTGAACCCTGAGGTACTTCACTTGTCACATGTCTCGTGCTTGATTTTGAGTTGTCTGCTTTTACAGTGTGGGTTCTGTCAGTAAGCCAGTTGGCAACCTAACGAGTGATGTAGGAATTAGTGCCCAGCTTAGTAAGTCTATCTATGATTCCAGAGTGGGGGATGGTGTCAAATGCCTTGGCGGGGTCCAGATAGGCTGTTTGGACTGCCTTACCCTCGTCCACAGCTCTGGAGACTGATTCAAAGAAGTCAATCAGGTTCAGGAGACAAGATTGGCCCTTCATGAACCCAAACTGGGTGGAGTCCAGTGTTTGAAGGTTGCCAATGTCTTTGTTTATAAGTTGCATGATAATGCGTTACATGGTCTTGCAGATCAGGCTCGTCAGACTGATGGGGCAGTAGTTCCCGGGATCCAAGGAGGATCCCCCCTTGTGGAGTTTGATAACTGTAGCTGTGCACCATTCAGTGGGCACGAAACCTGAGTTGAGGTTATGATTAAACATGACACTTAGGTGAGGTGCCAGTTCATTTTGTAGTTCATGTAATACACAGCGCGGGATGTCATCTGGTCCCATGGATGCTGTATTCTTAGTTTTGGAGAGTGGGTTTTTTACCTGTGTGGCCGTTATTACTGGAATTTGGCAATCTTCCAGTACTGAAATGGGCTGTTTAGGGGGTGAGAAGGGGGTGAAGCTGGCACTGAATTGATCTGCCAGGATATTGGCAATATCCTTGGGATCAGTATATTTAATGCTATTTTGTTGTAGCTCAGAGCATATCTGAGCATTGCCATTTAGATTCCTGACATAGTTATAGAATGCCTTGTGGTTGTCTTTGGAATCTTTGGCAATTTTATTTTCATAACTAGCTTTGGAGAATTTTATGAGGGCTCTCAGCTTCTTACTGAGGCTGGTAAGGGAGTTTTTTGCATCCTGGTATTTTCCTCTTTTCTGCAACAGTTTCTTCCTTTGGTTGTAAAGTTTGTTTATGGCAGGGGACCACCAGATTGGCTTCCTTTTTTTGGAGGAGAGCATCTTGGTTCTATTTGGGATGACACGATTCATGCATGAGTGGATGTGCTCGTACAGTGCCTTAGTGTAGGATTCAGCAGTCGAACTTTCAGTTCCCGTCTGCATGTGTGTCATGAAGTTTGCCACTTCTGACTTGAGTAGCATGAAGTTGGCTTTGGGGAAGTTTTTTATGGAGGTTTCCTTACTGGGGGTGGGGTGGGGGTGGGATGTGGATGTTAAGCTTGATTAGCTTATTGTCAGACCTGACCAACGAAGGGGTCACCATAGGTTTGGAGCATCAATTTCATGTGTTGGTAATTACCAGGTCTAGGATACTGGAGCCCCTGGTGGGACTATGGATTGGTTGATCCAGGGCATTGGAATTTATGATCCCAAAGACACTATCAGTCTATTTTAAACAAAAATAACTTTACCCCATCATCTTCATTGTAGAACTAAAACATTGCAACTGGGCACCCTTGAAATACCTGGAATGAATTAAATGAGGCAGTTAACTACTTTAATGTCATCTTTCTAGGTATACTGAATCTGCATGTCCCTCCCAGAGCCATAAGAATCAGAGCTAATCCTACTCCATGGCTTACAAAAGAAAGCAAACTCTTCCTCAAAGCCAGGGACAAAGCATGGGATCACTGGCATATTGCCAAGTCCACAGCTGCAAAACACAAATATCAGGAGCTTAGGAACAAAGCTAAGAAGTTAGCAAAACTTGACAAGATTAATTACTACTCCAGCCTTCAAATCAAGCACCATCACCCTAAAAAATGTTGGGCAGCCATTAACAAATTATTACTACCAGGCAATAGTGGCACTTCATCTCCCACCCTAGCAAATAACTTAGCACTGCTACTCAATTTAAAAAATTATTTACAGAGACACTCAACTCTAGCCAGCCAATAGAAAAATCAACACAACAACCCCCCCTTCTCTGTACTCTTCACTACTCACACAGATAATAGCTCCTTTCAATTCCAGCCTGTCTCTATAGATAGGATTAAAAAATACCTCAAAAATCTAAAGCCCACCACACTGGCTGCTGACAAATTACCAGGGGAATTCCTAAAATCTGCTGCTGATGCACTGGCCTCCCCTATAGTCATTCTAATTAATATATCCCTTTCAGAAGCCATTGTCCCCAAATTTTGGAAAATATCTTATATAATCCTCCTATATAAAGGAGGCAACTCCACAGAATTCCCAAACTACTGACCAATAGCTATCCTATCTCCTTTAGCAAAAAACCTTGAAAGGTGCGTAATTTCCAAATATTAGACTACTTACATACACATTAACTCCTGTCAAACTCTAAGCACTGCTTTTGTCCTTCCATAGTACCACCACTGCCTTTTGCCCTTCACCAATACAGTAAACACTCATAGAGACAATGGTACATTTGTTTCTGCCACCTTTCTCAAACTATCAAAGGCCTTTGATATGGTTAGACATGACATTCTTATCAACAAACTATCTGAATTAGCACTTTCCCAATCCACCATAGCCTGGTTGCAACCTTCTACCAAACTGGCCATCAGCAATCAGTTCTGTGGAAAGAAGAACTCTCACCACGTCTTCCAGTCACTCTTGGTGTTCCCCAGGGTTCCGTATTAGGCCCACTACTTTTCATCCTCTACATCAACAAGCTCTATTCTTCCATTCCCAATGCTTCTGTTATACAGTATGCAGATGATTCTATGTTAATTTGTGCAGCTTCCTCTCTAAAGGAACTTCACATATTAACACCAGAATCTTTCCTCCCTATTTAAGCATGGCTATCCAATATCCAACTTATTCTAAACCCTGCAAACACTAAATGTCTGTTCTTTAAACCTACTAGGTCCACCTTATCAGCTACCACCTTTCATATAATATCTAGCAACAAAACTACTATCTTCCCCACAGAACATACCAAACTCCTTGGTGTAGAGATTAATAATCTAAGATTTGATATTCAAATCTCCCAGACTATCAAGAAAGTCCACAAAAAACTAGGTACCCTCTATAGAAATAATCAATTCCTTACCCAACAAAGAAAGGCAACCGTAGCCAACAAACAAAGGCAAGGACTCACCTTATTGCTATCCTCCTCTATGCCTCCTTTATTCTTACTAGCTGTAGAAAATCAGACCAGGCTAAATTCAGCTCCTGCTACAACAAAATCGCCAAATTCCCCTCAGACTCTCCTTTTTTATCTCACCACTGCTCATCCCTGAAACAGTTCAACTGGCTTGAACCTCCCCAAATGTTACACTACAATCAGCTCTCTGGCACATACAATTCTGTATCAACCCAAAAACAATCCTGCATTACAAAACCTACTTCTTCCCCACAGCAATAACAGGACTCTGCGATCCAGTAACAAATTTATGCTCACTGTTATTTAATCCAATAATACAGCAGGGAACTCCCTCTTCTAACTACTATCACTTCCTCCACACAGTTTAAAAAATCTTTAAAAAGCCATCTCATTAATGACTGGCTCTGCTCCTGTATTACACCAGGTAAGACCCTCCTTCATTATGCTCACCAGTCCTAATATTTCCTGACGATTCTTATACCTTACAGTGTATTAATAGGACAATGTCCTAGGATTGCATATGCACACACATAATATAGTAAAATTTGAGATCTTTGTTCTGGTTTACACTTTAACAATCTAATGCAGCAGCTCACTCCATCAATTATATTAATGTTCTCTTAGACTTGAACCTCTAGTAGTGAAGTATTATCTCTCTGTTTGGACTAATAGTAGTGTTATGTCCATTTTATTTACCTGAGTTATGTCTATCTGTTTTGACTTTTATTTTCTATGCAGAATTTGTAATATGCTATATACTATTTGTATTTGACTGTAATTTTTTGTCTGAAAAGTTTCCTTTGCTAAATGTGTCATAAGCTACATACTGTTTTGTTTTTCTTCATGTGGAGCTTATCTCCTCAGGCCTGCACTGAAAATGGACCTGTGTCCAGTGGACTATGCCAGTTAGCAAATGTAAAATAAAAACATATAAATAAATATATATGGAAAATATTTGGAGATAAAACAGCAGGGGTTACTAATGGATACATTCAGATGTGTTAACAGACAAGATGAAGTTAATTATGAACAAATGGACCAGTAAAGTAAATACACTGAAGAGGAGAACATATGTGGCAATGATGAGCCTAAGTCATGTACAGGCTAAATGAATGATGGTAATGGTGAGGGAAATGCCAAACCTGTGTGAGGGATTTGTTTGGAGAGGAACAAAAAATAGGACAGACAAAAAAAGGTCATTATCATCATCATCATAATCACCATCAAACTCCTCCCACTTTTCCCATTATTTACATGGGGTTGGGTTACCGCATCGACTGTTGCCATCCCTCGTGATCCATTACAGCTCTACTAATTTCTTTGACAGTCATGACTAGCTGTTACATGTCTGTTTCCATGCAATGCATCCATGTCTTTGCTGGATGCCCTTGTATCATCTTGCCTTCTTCCTGTATCTCCAACATCTTCTTCAACAGATTGTCTTCTGCTTTTCTGTACATGTGCCCCAATCACTGTAATACCTTTACTTTGACTTTCTCTACAAGTTGAGCTATTTTGGCTTCTTATCTGTTCTCATAATTGCTTCAGCTGCCCTATTGTGCATATCCTAGCACTCATTTTAGGCACTTCTTCTCCATCACTTGTAGCTTCCACAACTGCGCTGCCTTTACTTCTCATGTTTCGACCTGCATCAAGTGTGCTGCTTACACCACTGCTTTGTACACTTCACTTTCCAGGTTCCTTGGCATTCATCTGTCACACACTATCCCAGACATTCTCTACCAGTTGGCTGTAGCCCCTCTGGTTCTAGATTTTACCTCTTCATTCAGACTTCCCTTCACCATGCCACTCCTCTAGATACTTGAAGCTGTTAATATGTTCCACTATTTCCCTTCTATCTCAGTTTTCTTATTATTCTGATACATACATACATGCAAATATTTCAAGCACAGGCATTAAGACCCTTCTAGTTTGCCAATATACCAAAACACTTGTTCCCATAATAAGTGCCCAGGCTGTTCTTAAAATACATCTAAAATAGTACTTGCTTTAATGTAGTTTGGATCTCTGTTCCATGCATCAGATAATCTTTCAGAGAACCAATTAGTGCACTTCTCATTCCTATACAATCTTCTACATAGGTTGTCTGATGATTCCCTTGTACTTTTTGATAACCTCAAACATTCCCAGAGGTAGTTGTCTCTAAATGCCCTATATACTTGAATAAGATCTCCTCTTAGTTATATGAAAGAAACACTGTACAAGTTCAGATATTTTAGTCTTTCATAATAACTTAAATTTTCACATGCAAGGATGCTCTTGGTATATTTCTGCTGTACTCTTTCCAGTTTACTCATGGTGTTTTCTTATAGGGTTAATGTATTTGCTGTCATGATTACTGTCCTGTTGGTACTTAGTATCATTCCATGTCCCTCTTTTGCATTCTGTTCCCTGTCATTTGCTGGAGTCCTTGTTCAGACTCTGTCATGCCACATTGTGTGCTTACGACAGCTTTGTTGATTTGCCCCTACCAACTCTATCAGCTTCTGTAAAGTTACTCAGCATATAGAAAACAGAAACTCTGTCAGATTCTAGGTCATGCCAGCTGTGTAAGTAGCAATGGACAGACTTGGAATACTGAAAGAGGTAACTGCAAAAACAGGAATGCAGGCAAGAGGGCTTGAGGCATGCACACAGTAGTAGTTTCCAAAGTTTATTCTTCAGACTTTGCTTCAAACAAACCATAAAAACAGTAAAAAACAGTAACCATAAAATGCTTTTCGTCTCATCCCTTAGTGAGACTTTATCAGACAGTTGCAACAAGAATGTTTCAAACAGTAAATACAAATTCAAACCACCATGTTTGCACTAGAATCCTTATTCTCCATTCATCTGGGCTACTCCTCTCTGTGCAAACTGTTATGAGTACCCTCTGTAGCTATTTCTTATGTAACAGACCTAACATCCTAACTATATCTGCCTTGACCTGATCCGAGCCTGCTGCTTTCCCTTACTTCATTGCCCTAGTGCTCTTCTTACTTCTTCTTGGGTGGGTTCTTCTTCCTCTGTCATCATAGACTGCATCTGGGGCTGCACAGGTTAATTCACAAACTGCTGGAAGTACTTCTTGCATCTGCATTTGATGCCTGGTGAATTGAACAGCAGGCATTTGCTGGCATTCCTTATGAAGTTTTTTCTGATGACTGTATTTTAACCTTTCTGTCTTTGCATTGCAACTCAATAGAGATTTTTTTTTTGTGCTATCTGCTGTCACTTTCCGGAAGCTGGTAGAGTACCTGTGATGTGTTGTTCTTTGTTATTACACCTGCTCTGTTAGTGTCTTTGATGACCAACCAGTATTCCTTCTTAACCTGTTTTATCTCACAATTATGTTGTACTCCTTCTTCCTTTTGATAACTTAATGGACTTCTGCATTCCAGCATCAGCCTTCCTTATGCATCTTATTTATATACCTGACTATATATCTGTTCTACAGTATTCATTCATACTGTTTTAAGACACTGTCATTCTTCTTCAACTCCATCTATGTCATCCTTTTCCCGTGGTACTAGAGCCCTGCATATTTCCTTGAACACTTGTGCTTTCACTTCAGCCACCTACCAGGTTTTCAGCCTGGTCCCTGCTGAACTTACACCTTTCTCTCATCACTTCAGCTTATTGTGGCCATCAGTGGTTTATGCTATTGGTCCACTATTTCACAGGGAATGGCTTTGCTTATTATACTCCACTGCCCCTTATTTACTATGAGGATGTCTTCCTGAGTTCCATGTTGGTCACTCTTACATGTGATCTTGTGACTGTCGCTCTTGCTGAATCAGAAGTTTTGAATGGCAACTCCTTCTTTTTTCCAAAAAAAAAAAATGCTTCCCAGGACCAGGAATGAGCAGGTGCTTAATTGGAAGCAATTTCTCTTTAGCCTGACCAAGCAAATAAGAGCACTAGTGAAATCCTCCAAAGCAAACTTCGAGTCCAAACTGGCCACATCTACTAAAGACAATCATAAGGCCTTCTTCACATATGTCTGCAATCTCAAAGGAAGCACTCAGGTCTGCTCAGAACTGGTGGTCAAAGACACCACAATAATAAATGCCATAGATATAGTCAACCTGCTGGCACACAGGTTCAGTGAAAACTTCACCCCTCTGTACACCCCATCAGTAAATCAGGACATCCCAGCACCTGCCCTCTCCCCTTATCTCTAGGGAACAAGACATCACTGCCCTCTCAAAAGCAAAACAAAATACAGCTTCCATGGGTCCCGATAACATCCCAGGCTGCATCCTACATGAACTGAGGCAGGAACTTGCAGCACCATTAGGCACCCTATTCAACCAAAGCCTGAGTAATGGCTTCATCCCAGTCAAGTGGAGGACAGCCACTGTCATCCCTTTTTCCCAAAGTTTGAGCGTCCACTGATCCAGGAAATTATAGACCCATCAGCTTAACTAGCCTGATCTGCAAGGCCATGGAGCAGATCATCATAGACCTCATTAACAAGGACATTGGCAACCTCCAAACACTCAATCCCACACAGTCTGGTTTCATCAGGGGGAGGTCATGCTTGATAAATTTGGTCGACTTGTTTGAGACAGTCACCAAAGCCATGGACGTGGGAAAGACAGTGCACACCACCTGCCTTGACCTGGCCAAAGCCTTCAATACTATTCCTCAGTCGAGTATAATAGATAAACTCCCTCAACTAGGCATCAATCCATATGTTACCAGATGGGTAGCAAACTATCTCACTGATAGAACCCACCTAGTCAAAATAGGGGAAGCCACCTCAAGAAGTAGAACCGTAATAAGAGGTGTACCCCAGGGATAAGTCTTTGGGCCTCTTTTGTTTGGGAAATACTTTTCTGAGGTGCAGGCCAAAACCAGTGGGCTATGGCTGACCAAGTTTGTAAATTACTACAAGCTGGGCATTGTCATCAATTCCCCTAGTGATGTGGACATCTTCCAAGAGGGTCTCACCCAAACAAATGACTGGTGCCAGAAACATGACCTCAAACTGAATCCCAAAAAATGCATCATCATCATCCCCTTTGGGGAGAGTGATGTCCCCACAAATTATCACATTAATAACAAGGTCTTAAGCATGTAATCAGTCATGAGGGACTTGGGCACCCAGGTTGATAGCAAACTGACTTTTAACCACCATATTGTCTCCATTGTATGAAAAGCTTTCTACATGGCCCACCTCATAAGCAAGGGTATCTCATCCAGTGACAAATAAGTCATAACATCACTGTAGTCTTTCCATATAAGACCCATTATTGAGTACAATGCCCATTTCGGCATGTACCTCACAAAGCACATGCAGCAGCTGGAGAGACCACAGAGGTTTTTCACCAAGAGAATCCAGGGCCTCAAACATCTACCTGGCTCAGATAGGCTAAAGGCCCTGTCCCTCTACTCAGTCTCATACAGACTCCTTAGAGGTGACCTCTGTCTGGCATCCTGAATTGATGGGACTGCTGCATATCCACAAGTCAAGCTCTTCTAGAGTAACCAACATGTGTGACTTCAACCTGGTCTGAGATATCAATAGGACTTTTTGGCAGGACAGATGTGTGTCCCAGAGACTCCCCCTTCTGTGGAATAGACTCCTTCTCCACATCAAGCAGAGTACCTTATTAACCCTTTTTAAGCACAACTTGGATAACTGTATGTGGAACAGAAAATCCACCCCCGGAATTCAACCTGTGTCCCTGCTGGACAGGGCCATCGAGTGCTGACTTGTCAGAATATGGGCTAAATTCTTGGCTAGGCTTGTAAGGGCCTCAGGGCCAATTGCCTAGTAACTTCCTATGATCCAGATGACACACCCATGTAGACCCAGGCAGTCCACATTACTGTTCTGTTCTGTTTAGCCCAATATAAGCATTCAGGTCTCCCATTATCAACAGTTTATATTGTCTTGCTTTATCTTGAAGGTCCTTCAAATGCTACCTGAATGCATTATTTTCCTCATCACCACATCCCTACTATGAGGCATAAGATGAGATTATGAATGAGTCTATCACTAATTCTGATAAGACTCTCACTCATAGCAGTTCCCACACTATTTCTATTTTGTCTTCTCCTTGAGTAGTAGTCTCTGGATCCACAGCCAAGTGTCTTTCCTGCACTGTCCTTCCATCTTGTCTCCTGGATACACAAGATTTCTAGCCTCCTGCTTGCTGTCACATTATCCACTTCCAGGACACTTCATGTCAGTAAAACTATATTGAATGGTGCAATCATTAGTTCACGTTTGGAAGGATGATTGATTTTATGAGTACCTTTTGTTCCCATGTAACTCAAGTCTGGCAACTGGACATAATTCAATCAGTAGCTTATTCACTCAGGGCTGCTGGGCTTTATGGTTGGCACTCACTGACCAAAGGAAGTATGTAGATTCATCCCACCATCAGCATACATCTATGGTGTAGATCGGAGTAAGCCAGAACTGCAACCCACGAATCACCAGCAAATAACCATGCTCATTTTTATTGACATTAGTCAATGTGAACCAATGTGACCAAAACATCTAGAGCAAACTTTTAAACTGTTGAGTGGCTATTGCTGACAAAACATACAATCTGTGATACATGTTCTCCTATCCAGAGGATACTGCACACCACAGCTGATCCTTAAAGTGATTAGCCTGTACAACACTTCCCCTAATTGGCACCTCCTATAGTTTGTTCTGATTTGCATGACTTAATTCAGTTTTGTAAAAGTTTGAGGTGAAAACATAAACACACAGCATGTTTTTGGGAGAAACCTCAACAAGGACACAGGGAGAATATGCAAACTCCATAGAGACATTAGCTGAAGGATAGGCCTGAAATTTGCACCTGTAACTTGTGCATGGTAGGTGAGGAGAATAACCATTATGCAGATGAGAAATTAGTGAAAACCTATAATTTGGCAGGAGGGTGGGGTACGCCTGAGTTTAGGAACTGTGTTGTTGTGGTGAACAAGGAATAAAGAATGAAAGGTCTGGTGAATGACAGGGTTACCTGGAAGGTTTGGATATATAATGAAAATAGGTAAGCAACAAATATTTAGAGACCTGGAAAAAGTAATGGAAGCTAGAAAAAGGATTTTAGTAAAGGAGAGTTGAGAGTGAGACAGCCAAAAGAAATTAAAATGTAGGGTATATTGAGGGATAGGCAGTAACAGTATTTAGATGTGTGTGTTGAGGGACTGAAAGATAAAAAATGTTTAGGTATATAGAACTGATATCAGAGGAGAAAAAAATAGAAACGCATGTACTTCAAAATGAAAAATTTTTGATGTCCCTGCAGTCAAACATCAGAAGTTCCCAGAGACCACCCTTTATCCACTGGGTCTAGTGAACCTGACAACCCTTTCTCAGGCTTTCTTTGACACATGCTTGGGGATTAGAGATGAAATTGCAGAACTCCATGGCAGAGTTGCTTTTCCAAGTAGGACTTGTTAGTATGTGTGTACATTCCCCTTTCCCTTCCATGCACCTATCATATCTCTAGGGAAGAATACGCAGCAGCATTGTTATCACATCATCCTTGTCTTCTCACTGACTTCGCCACAGCCTCACCTTCATAAATACAGTCCACAACAAATCCCTGTCTTCCACCAGGTATCAATTTCACATGTACTCAACTATCCACCCCAATTTCATGATGGGAATGCCTATCATTCTTACCTGCGCCATTAAGCACATGAGTTACAAATCAAACTTGGGTCACCTGGGTCATAGTCAAGGCTATATCTCACTATGCCACTGTCACAGGCAAAGTGGACATTTGGGTTGAGATCAGGGCTTGGCTGGTGTATATAGGAGTAATCTGAAGATTAGATGTGGGCAGCAAAAAAAAAATGTGTCTGAGAAGAAAAAAGTAAGGAATTATAGTAAGGGTAAATAACTGGGGAAGTGTACAAAAGTTATTGGTGCATATGCAGGAATTATGGAGAGATGACTGAAGTAGTAGTAAGTTTAGGCAGAGACAGATAACAGAATGTAGAGCATGAGAGAATGATTAGAAGTGGGAGGAGTCATAGGAGAGGGTGAAGTTTCTAAAAGTATCGGGCTCATTGAGAGGTCAGCACACAAGGTTCTTACACTAATTTTGCAAAGACACAAATGATTTTGAATATGATGATCAATGGGAAAACATAATATTGAAGGTGTGGTGAAAAAGAAAAAAATATATATTCATATGCAGTAGGGATGTAAAGAGATGCAGAAAGAATGTCAAGTAATAAAAGCAACATGGGGTAGGTATATAATAAAGAGGAGAAGGAGGGGTGGATGTTATGTTATTCAGGGCAGCTAAAGTACAGAGGGTATGGAAGGCAGAAAAATAAGTAGAGCAATGTTATTAGCGGCAGGACAGTTAAAAAGGAAATTGAAAAGGGATGGAATGCTGGATATATCATCAGTGTTCAGGAATAAAACAATGGGCAGTAGGTACCATACATAGTGGTGAATAAGTGTAAAAGTAGTTGTGGAAAGCATTAAAGTTCAAGATGGATACAATCGGAGGAGGTATGTTGAAGAAGGCAAGGGGGATAGCAGGACAACAGAAGTATGGGTATGAGTGTTATAATTTACACAAGTGATAGACATTATGAAAAACAATTGTCATGAAAGGTATAGATGGTTAAGTGTAGAAATATCAATGTATCAACAATAATACAAATGATTTTTAGTTTATCAAGTTCCAGTATATTGATGGAGAAAACAGACTGTAATAAGATGGATATGTCAAGTCAGTGTACTCAAATTTGAAGTGTACAAATGCAATAAAAATGATTTAGAGAAAAATAAAGAAAAACACTTCTTATAAGTGATAGCAAAGCTGGCTGTATTATTAGGTGGTTAAAATATGGTGTTTTGCTGCTTAGTGACATGTGTAGTGTTCAAGAGTTCAGACTGCAAATTTACCAAGAATCTTTACTAGTGACAAGTAACATCAATACTTCATTAAAGTAAGCAATCGTCAGAAAAATGAAGCACAGTTTTTAAATCAAGTTGGCTATCAAAAGAAGGAGATAGAGGAGACTGCAGACCCCATGTTGACTGATATACAGCCAGATACTGCTGTTTACCTTAACTGGTGAATTACAAGATTAAGGAGAAGGAGCCGTCAGCTATCCTACAATTAACGGAATCAGACAGATCACGAGATTAAGTTTTCAGTTAATAGACTTCAGAAAACTACCAAGAATTTCAGAAATTCATTGGCATACCCAATAATTTTTAATTTTAAGTTTCTTAAGAACATTTTAAGCTGTATTCATACTAAGAGTTGTTGTTGTTGTTGTGTCTTTCGGCTTTTAGGGGTCGCTACAGCGGAACTCTGGTCCGCTAATGATTGGCAATTGATTTTTACGTGCTGAGTTGCCAGCCCTAACGCACAACCTTCAATGAAGGTACGCCCATTCACGCATGTCTCCATAGAAGACGCTCTAGCTGAGAATCGAATGGGACAACGTCTTGCTGTGAGGCGACAACGCTACCGCAGCACCACCACCATACTAAGAGTGTTAACTTAAATTTCTTCGTGCTATAATTCAATGCACTCAGTTGTGCTTAACAGCAGCATGTTGAAATTCAGGTGACACAAGGGCAATGCACAAATAATATCCAGCAGAACTCTAATAGGTCGAATATAACACACATAAGCACTATAAGGTGTCAGCCAACATAGGTAAGATACTTACAGACTAGGCAAACACTGGCCTAAAAGGGACAATAATTATTTAGCAGCAAAGGAGCAACATGCTGCCAATTTACCAATTTATTAAAAAAATGTA
>NC_056751.1:520647955-520655455 GCF_019279795.1 Protopterus annectens | reverse complement strand
TTTAAGAGTGCCAGTGCAGTAAATTGTAGAATGTTATGACCTTTTGCATTAGGTTCAGGGATAGTTTTGAGTATTTACAGCGCTAAGGCATCTGCAGTAGTCATTGAAATACTCGACAATTAGTATATTACAAACATCATCCTAAAAATGTGATAATTGGTTATTCATCCTAATACACAGCAAATGATTTCAAAATGTCAAGCATATTCAAGCTTCGATGTTGCATTTTATTAGTGACTAAAGCTTAATTGAAGAATAGTTATTGTGTATCAAACAAGACAGAAGATTCGCATATGTGACAGATAAAGGCTGAAATATCACAGTATAAATATGCTTAACACCACAGAAACTTTGCATTTGGCAGCAAAAACAGGTTAGTCATGGCAGTCTTGCTTAAAAATGTCAAACCCCTGGGTTTCATTCCAAAATAAAGCAAGGGTCATTTTGAAAATGCTTTAGTTAGTATATTTTTATGGCATTAAATATTGTGATCTGCATCCAGCTTTTCATCTCCACAAATGTTAAAAGGTGAACGGAAGACATTTTCCATTAGGATGAATGAATAAATAAGGTCAATCAAAGGACAACAAAATGCAAAAAAAAAAAAAGCAAATTAATGCAAACATTACATTTCACAAAATCTATTCAAATAGAATATCCTTACATCAACCCTACATTGACCATGTGGAGTGGAAGCAAATAAATTGCCTTTACAGCTGCACTAGCTCGAGGAATGGCTAAATCTCTTTGAAAAACAGAAGCTGCTATATATGCAACCTCCGAACCAAAATAGTAATCATTCCCTAGCAACTGTTTTCATTATTACAAAGAAACAAAGCACAGATGCAGCTGTCAACCATATCTCCAAACCAAACAAAACTCACCTAGCAGTCCAAAGTAAATGTAAACTGGCTAGTCAACCATTCATCAACTTTCCTTCTGATCTCACATAACACAATCATACTTATGAATACTCATTGATTAATGAGTGTTGAAAAGCCTGTCCACCTTCTGTGCAATTCCACAAATCCACTACAAAAATATATATATATATATATATATACATACATTCATATATGGAAGCAGTAATTAAGAGCAAATGCTCAGAAGTTTGAACACCCCTTTTCACTTGCTTTTTTTAGCCTTTTAGCTGCTTTCTATATGAGATTGCATTACGGCCAGGTCTGGAAATATGTTGTTATCCCACTGTTGTGTGATCTCAGAGTTGGTATATATAATAAGCAGGTAGTATTGAAGGTGTAGGCAGGCTTACACCCCGCAAAACACACACATACACACATATATATATATAGATATATATATATATATATATATATATATATATATATATATATATATATATATATATATATATATATATATATATATATATATATATATATATATATATTTTTTTTGCCATCTGATTTTTATTTTTTATTTATTTAACATTTGTTTACCGGGATTTTCTGACTGAGTCAAAAAAGCCCTTTTCCACCAGATGCCCATGGAGATAAGCTCCAAATTACATAGTAAAACATTGATAATATAGCAAAAAAATATAAACACAAGTGGTTACATAAGCAGCAATGCATATTGAGTTGAGATGATACAGCAGACAGATGTAGAGAAAAAAACAATAGACAAGGTTACATAATAATTAGCAATGCATATTGAATTAAGATAATACAACAGAGAAGTAGAAATAATAATGTAAGATTGAAAATCAAGCATATTCAACATTACAATAGTTAGTCCTTGAATGCAACACATTTAGAAAACAGAGATATTAGTGTAATTCAACTTGGGGTGGGGTGATACACTAACCAGATGCAACCAATTATAATAAAAAATGAGCATTAATACATTGGAGATAGGATCCGCAGGAAAAATAGGCCTTAGGGAGGAGAGATCAAGGACGAACAGGACTGGCAGGAAAAAAAAAATAAAAACTGAGGGCTCACCTGGTGTTGAGCAAGAGCATAGCCAGTTTGTAGGCCAATGGTCTTGGAGAAGCAGTTTTAATGTGGAGAGTGTCAGTTGTGCCAAGAATAGGCTGGGGAATAGAGTTCCAACTTTTAGAGATGTTATGTGAATATAAGGCATTTCCATAGCTATTACTGGCTTTAGTAACCTCTAGAAGAAGTTTGTCAGATGAGCAAAGGGTTTTGTTGCTAGTGCAGAGCCTTACTAGGTTTTTAAAGGCTGGACATTTATCTGGTTGGTAGATGATGGAATGACAGATTTTGAGTTGGTTGAGGTGTAGTAGATTGAGGAGTTCCAACCAGCCTAATTTACTGATAGCTGAACAATGATGTATTCTGTGTGGGAGGTTAGTGGCAAACTTGGCTATTTTGTTATAGCAGGCTTCCAATTTGATTAGATTTGTTTTCTTTAAGTTAATGAAAATTGGGGAGGCATATAACATAGTGGATAGTAGATGGGTTTGGTCAATAGCAGTTTTGGTGGTTTGAGTGAGGAATGGTTTGGCTCTCTATAGTGACCCACATTTTATGTGGACCTTTTTGATTGTTTGGGAGATGCACAGGTCATAACTGAAGGATTTGTCAATGGTGACACCTAGTAGTTTGGGGTGGACTACTGGCTCAATTTTGGTGTTGTTAGAAGAGTAAATGGTGAAAGGGATGGAGGGTTGAGATATTTTATTGTTGGAAAATAGTAATAATTTGGTCTTGTTGCAGTTCAGCATTAGCTGATTGGTGGAGAGGTAGTGTTCAACATGAGTAAAAGCAATTTGTGTTTTTTGCAAGAGATTGGGAATTGAGTTGGCTGAGCAGATGAGTGTAGAATCATCTGCATATTGTATAATGCTAGCTCATCTGGTTGCAGAGTTAAGATCATTTGTAAAGATTGTAAAAAGAAGTCGGCCAAGTATGGAACCTTTTGTACACCTACTAAGACTGGTAAGAGTATGGATATATCATCTAGCCATTTCACGGTTTGCTGTCTGTCTGACAAGTAGCTGTGAAACCATGATGGGGAGGATTGTGAAAAGTTTAAGGTGGCTAGTTGGTTCAGAAGTTTTTGTTGTGAGATGATGTCAAATGCTTTTGATATGTCTAGGAAGACTGATGAAACATAAAGACCATTGTTTTGTGATTGGTTTATCATGTCTATGAAACTGATTGTGGTGTATTTTTTGCTGTGCTTGGGCCTGAAACTGTGTTGTGTATTTAAGAGGAGGTTATTGTTGAGGAGATAGGGAAGAATTTGGGAATGTATACATTTCTTGAGAATTTTGGCAAGTGAAGGAATATAGCGATGGGTCTGTAGTTTGATAGTAGTTTAGAGATGCTTCTTTTGTGTAGGACATGATATGGGGTATTTTACAGAGTTTGGGGAATGTAATGCTCAGAGATGGACCAGTTTATTAGTACAGAGACTGGGTAAGAAATGACATCAGCTTCCAGCTTCAGGAATACATTGGGAAGCTGGACAGCTGCTAGAGTTGAAGGTTTCGGGAGCTGGAGAAGTTTATTGATGTAGATTGTAGGTATAGGTTTAAGGCTAAATGCTACTTGATTGGTGGCAGAGGCAGTGGGTAGAGTCAGTGGACTGGTGGTGATTCAGTCAAGTAGGGACAGGATGGAATTAGTAAAGTGGGAATTTAATTGAGTAGCTATACTTTTGGCGGAGTTTCTGGTGGAGAGGGTAGGGGTAGGGGAATGTTTGGGATTGAGAAGTTGAATTACAGACGACCAAAATTTGAGGGCATTATTTTGATGTTTCTGTTGAGCTTTTAAATAGTGTTTTTTTTTTGTCAAAATGCATTTGCTTTTTAACTGTGTTTCTTAACTGTTGTTTAGGAGGTTTGTTTGTTTTTTGGTAGCCAGGTAATGGGACCATACTCTATCAATTTTTTCATAAGCAGATTAGATTGTATTGTTAGCCATGGGGTTTCCTTACATTTTGCACAGATTATTCTAATAGATAGCTACTTTATCTAGGATTTCTAGGAATGTGCTGTTAAAGTATTGAGTTGCATCATCTAATTGGATATATTTTAGTGGGGACCAGTTACATTGTTTCAAGAGGGAGTTAAAAATATCAGTGGAGAATTTCTTAGTGTTGTGAATGTGTTTGTAAGTGATTTCTTTTAGGGTTCACTTTGTATTTGAGTAGATAGGTGGGCCTGTGACCACTAGGTATGTTTGGGAGACATCCAGATTGCTGACATATGGAGGGTCTGTTAGTGAGAATCCAGTCAAGTGTGAATTGTTTTTGCTGTGTTTGCTAATCCTAGTGGAGTGGTAATGATCTGGGTAAAGCCAAAAAAAAAGATTAATGTAGATAGATGGGTTTTCAGAGGAACAGGAAGACCGGTCTAGGATGAAATCCCCAGCGATAATTATTTCATGGTTATAGGTTGATGAATTCCACTGAAGGAGATTTTTGATTATACTAGAATTGTTGCCTGGGGGAAGTAGACTATGATGATGATAATGCATTTGTTATTGTTGTGTTGTAAGCCGGATACAAGTAGTTTTGAGCTATGTGGTTGCAAGAGATGGTTCTCATTTAGTTCTAGGCTGAGTGTGTCCTTATAGTATTGCAATATCACCTCCTCACTTGTTGACTCTAATCTAAGAATACTGTAACCTTGGGTGAGAAATTCATTATCTTTGATGTGAGGTTTTAACCAGGTTTTGGTTAGAATGACTATATTGGGGAAATATAGACTGAAGGTAGCATGGAGTTAATCATCTTTGTTAAGGATGCTGCATAGGTTAATGTTTATGATTAGGAGGTCAGAGTTCATATGGGGTGCTTCATGTAATTTTGTAGGTTGGAGTTATTATGTGGTAGAATTGGTTGAGAGTTGGACTATGGGCCAGGGTTGGGGTGTATGTTACCAGACTGAAAGAGTAGCAATAGACTGCATGTGGGCAAGTTTTGTGATACACTAAATATTTACTGAGCAAATTAGAGGCTGGATGGCTGGGAAAATACCTTATTGTGAAGAGTTCTGTGAGGGAGATATTGTAGAGGTATGGTGACATTAAGTTGTTTGGGGGAGTGCTTGTTGCTTGGGTAGTGTCCAGTAATGGGAGAGAGGAGATAACTGAAATGTGTAACCCATGGAAAGAAGTAATTAGATGCATAGATATAAGACAGGCAACTGAGACTATGTGAAAAAAGCAGCATTGTTGTGGGGTTGTAGTGAGTTTGAATGTGGGTATGGTTTGAGGTGTAGTGTGATAGGGAGAGTAGGTAGTTATTAGCTATCAGTAGTGAATAGGTGGAGTAGTGATGAAAAGTGTGAATATAAGCCATACTATGGCAGCTAGGGTGAAGCTGGTATGTGACTGGCTATGGTGAGGAGTGGGAGGAGCAAGGAGTGTATAAATCTAAGTCGGACTTTCCCGGTTACCAAATGTTAAATAAATAAATAAATAAATGTAATGGATATGGGGGTAGGTGGAAATGGGGGTAGGGTAGGGGTGCAGAGAGAGCCTGAGCATAGTGAGGGTGAATGGAGCAGGATGTGGACTAGGCAGTGAGAACAAAAATCAATCAGTCAACCAGCTGCTGCAGCTAAAATATGGATAAGTAGAGTAGGAGCCAAGTCATTCAAGCTTCACTCTGAAATGATTGCTCCTTTTTCATTCACTCTTTGAAGCATTTACTATATGATGTGTATGAGCATGCGTGTGTGTATGTGTGTGTGTGTGTGTGTGTGTGTGTGTGTGTGTGTGTGTGTGTGTGTGTGTGTGTGTGTTTGTAGTTACACTGCAAAATACTGAAAGCACATTTGATCAAAAAGTTTTTTTTAGGAAATGAAAAACCCAGGAAACACAAAACATTCAAAACATGTCTGACTCAATGCTCACATGACTGAATGTTCATTTTTGCAATGTTTGTAAGTCAGAATGTAGAAGAAAATGAATGTTTGACTGAAAGTGTTATAGTGGGTGGTGTGTCTGTACAAGTGCTTATGGGTTAGGGTAAGGTAAGCATTCAGCAACGGGATAGATTTACTATTTTGCACATTTTGTATTGTGGGTATTCAGTGTTCTTTTGTGTAGTTCTACTGTTAGGGAAAGAGTTTTTAGTAATGTAATTTGCAGAGTTAGGTTTAGATGCATGGTTAGGTAAGGATTAGGGTTAGCACACATGAGCAAAGTAATGCAGGGAGGTGAACCTTAACCCTACCCCTGTCCTTAACCCTAACCCTAAACATTGCATTATTAAATTTTTTTTATTTAACAGGACCAGTATGAAGATGGCACTTGAACTTGATTTTGTGTATAATATATTGTAGTTTTTAGTTTTAAAGGATATTTAGATATTTTTGTGATTCCATATAATGGGTTTTCTGTGATCTGCCTTTTCAAGTCGTTTTTAGATATTTTGAGGTTTGATATTTTGAGTTTAGATATTTCATTATGTATTTGTGTATGTGTGTGTGTGTGTGTGTGTGTGTGTGTGTGTGTGTGTGTGTAAAAACTTCAAAACTAAACTAGGAGAGATGCAAATAAACTCACAGGCAAAGCAGTTTCCTTAGCGCTTTCATCCTTTATTCGGTGTATAGGACTTCTTCAGAGAAACAATGCATACAAATGAAAAACAGTAAATGTGTCAGTTTAAATAGTTAGAAGCATGCGGTACCATACAGGGGAATTGTTTAGAACTAATAAGTAACTACTAAAAACTTGTAACCGCCTATAGATTCAAAAATAATAAATGTAGACCAATAACAACAGGGCAATGAAGAACAAAGTTTGTGGAATCCATAAAGAAACTTGTTATGAAAAAATGATAAAAAATAAATAAATCAATAAATAAATAAAATGAAACACTATTAGAAATAAATAAATAAATAAAAAAGTAGAAATTAAGTCAACAATTAAATGGTAACCAAAATAATTAATGTGTACTAGTATGCTGAGCAAGACAGGGTTGGTTAAACAAATGTCCAATCAAATAGTAAAAACACAGCAAACAGCCTATAGAAAAGAGTTAAACCTAAAAACCAATAGAAACAGAGAGATGGACATCATATGAAGCTGAGAAAGTGAAGGAAAGGTTGGAAAGAACATTAATGACATAAAAAGAAGTGCAAGAATAAAAAATCAAAACAAAATTAAATATACTGATATATAGAAAGCTTAAAACTAAAAACAGTAATAAACAGACAGGGAATAACCTAGCAAATCCAGCGAAAAGCACATCTAATGTTAATATTGTCAATGAGTCCCAGTGCCAAATCGGCACCTGATTGAAGCTGCCATAATAATTCCTTCATTTCTAAGTGAGTGTTGCAATCTCCAAAAAAGGGTGAAAGTTTCTCTAATACAAAGAAAGAAAAACCTGTGAAGTTTGAACATCTTGTGCTATGATAGCCTAAGGCATTAAAGTCGTCTTTTTTTCTGATTGCTGTCAGGTGTTCCTTCATTCTATCTGAAAGCTTTCTAAAAGTCTTTCCTATGTAGAAGGATTGACAATGCTTGCAGACAGCTGCATACACTATCCAGTCAG
>NC_056751.1:520600455-520642955 GCF_019279795.1 Protopterus annectens | reverse complement strand
GCTCACCAGAGATGGAGCCTATTAATGATGTCAGTCATTGGGTGATTAACATCTGGGTGGGTTTGACTCCAGGTGGAAGTCATATTTATTACATTCTTTTCCCATAATGTATTCCCCTTCCATGTGTCTCAGTCCTCATCCCTTGTTACTAATTCAGTCCTACCCATCACTAGTTATCCATCCTATGTCAGTCAGTTACACTACCTGTCCTCTCAGACTTTGTCTACTTTCTAGATTTGTTTGTCTGCCCCTTCATCCATCCTTATAGCCTCCATCCTAACTACACCTTTCATGTGTGGCTTTATCTCCTAAAATTCTTCAAAATGTGTATCTATTCCGCAAAAATATAGCCTTTCAGGCAAACACACTCAACTCTTCCCTTTTCATTATCATCCTGTGTGTTATTCCTCTAGCTCTTTGCTTTTTCTGTCTGCTATATCACATCATTTCTTTATCTTAGGGTGAGCATGTGTTTATCTCTTTCTAACTTCTTTTTGTGATCAGTTTAGCCATTATTAAATGCTGTTTTCTCTGGCACAGAGAGTGGCTTACAAAATACTGCATGTTTATAGATCTAACCGAAAGCTTAATTTCAATTGACTATCAGTTATGAATTATATGAATGCTATAGGGTTATGCTCTGGTGTTCTTGGGAAGCTGTTGAAGTTGTTTATCTTGCTGAGTGATAATTTTAAATCAATAACAGCTCTGTGTGTTCGTCCTCAGCCTCTTTTCAGTCTGGCGTGCTCCAGGGCTCTATTCTTTACCCTATTCCAGTTTCCCGTTTTTGTTAACTGTATACACATAGACATTTCCACTCCAAAAGAAATGCATTAAGCTGATGGCTTGGCCATTTACAGTCCCCCAGCCTCTCATCAGGTTATCAGAGAGCTGCTCCAAGCTGATGTAATCAACATCTTAAAATGCCTTGCCAGAAAACATGTAAGTTGAATTGGAGCAAGAATAATGTTCTACTGTATGGGTTCTCTTCAAGGCTCTGACAGGTTCAGTATATAATTAGTTAATTCTCCTGGGAAGATACTGAATCTATTAAGGCATTCATAAACCTGGGAATTAGGCTGGATCTATGTCTAAATATGGAGTGCTGCCTTATCCTTCTGGTGTTAGCAGCTGTCTGAGTTATTTGCATCTGAAGTCAGGTGTTCCATGGTGAAAGATAATGGGAGACCCAAATTACATATGGTCGGCATGTGGTAGCCCTCAAACTGACATGGTATATCATGTTCTGCATGCAGTAGCCCTCAAACTGACATGGTATATCAAGGTCTTTATGTAGTAGTCCTCAAACTACACAGAAAAAAACAAGAGAGAGCACTCGCCTAAGATATCCTTGGTAAACAAAGCAAATTCCAGAAAAAAGCCAAGGTGTATCACCGTAGATGCCTCACCAGCGAGCGTTAGATCAAATAGCAAATCAATAAAATAAAAGCATTAAAAACTTTATTCATATGTGGTTAACCACTAAAATTGTCTCAGTGGACTCACAATTCCAAAATGTATGGATAAGCACTTTCGGCAAAAACAAGCCTTCTTCAGATCCCATTCTATCTCATTCAAGGAGAGTTTTTTAAAACATTCATCAGCCAATCAGATTGGCTTTTTTCTGGAATTTGCTTTGTTTACCAAGGAAATCTTAGGTGAGTGCTCTCTCTTGTTTTTTCTTTGTATTTCATTGTTTATGAGAGACACCGCACGTAGTATGCATATGGCACAATTTGTGAATAATACTGAAATTGAAGCTAATAAAATGAGAGCTGTTAAGGGTTTTACATCGGGTGCTCTCAATCTGCTTTTAAGCCTCAATTTGGACAATATAGATTTTAATGAAAGACAAATGATACTGTCAACTTGTTGTTTGAAGAGGAATATAAAGTTGTAGAAAATGCAGCCTACCGTTTAAAATGATTACAGTGGCAGCGACTCCACATGGAGGTGTGCCTCCATCATCAGGTGATTCTGAGAGGCTTATGGGTTCAGTGTATGCCAAGTTACGGAAACACATACCCGGACTTGCTTGCGAAATGGCAAGCCATTAACATACAAGCTAGCTTCAGCTATATGAAGTTCCTGGTTGAGTTTTTTAAACCCCAGGAAGAGGAAACCATTTCTTTGATAGAAATGAAGCAAAAGGAGCTTGAGAAAATAGATTTAACAGATGCCAATTTGATGAAGTTGGAAAATCTACAAGATAGACTGTGAGCATATGAATCCAAACTAAAAGAAATAAAAAGTAGGAAGCTGAAAAGAGACTCTGAGGATTTTAAGAAAGGTCATGTATTTTTTTTGGCCCAAAACCGAGAGCGGGACTGAAAATACGAGACATGTTTTTTCTGGGAATGGAGGCACAGTTTCAACTCCTCAGCCCACGAAAGAATCAGAGAATAATTTGAGGGCAGTAGAAGTATGAGCGGATATACACAAGGTGAAAGAAGTACCCGCTAGTATTAATAGAATCGTGAATGGGAGTGTTAGTTTTTCAAATGAAGGAATTACAAACGAGATAAAAGAGATAGACAATGATGTGGAAGAGAGAATGCAGCCGAATAATGATGACCCATTACAAAAGGATGTTGTTGAACAGAATGGGATATAAGGAGGGGCTATTCCTAAGCAAGGAGTGATACATCAGCCAGTTCTCCATCAGCTCCCTTTTCTAATACAGACCAAAGGGGCTCACACCTCGAGGTCTTTAAGCAGAGACAGGAAGAAGAGAAGAATACAATAAGAAATAAGACTAGCCATATAGTGGTGAATCTGTCTAATGAGAACTTATCGAAGGAGCAGCTTAGTATCTTGGGAAAAAGGTTTAAGTTTTATTCCTTCCTTCCACTCACAACCAGATGCATTTATCATTGATTTAAAGTGTTTTAGGAGAAATGTGACTCTCAAACACCTTTTTGGTAATAATATGGAAACAGCAATACCAAGTAAGAAATATAAAAAACAAGCTCCTTTGTACCGTTATGTCATCCCACTGTAGACTTATTTTGGAAAATGTGTGAAAATGATATTTTTGAAAGTACAGTAAGAGGAAAACATAGACACTATGAAAATATGTCAAGGGAGGAATGTTTGGCACTTGTAGAGCTACAAAAGAGAAAAGACATTATTTTTAAACCTGCAGACAAAGCAGGGACTGTTGTTGTACTCAATGCTGAGTGTTATATTAAGAAGATGGAAGAGATGCTCAGTGATAGGACCACCTATCAGGTGATTAACAAAAGGGAACTTAATGTGCTTAGAATGAACATACGGGATACACTTTATGAGAAGCTGATAAATCGTACTATAGAGAAAGATCTTTATGACTTTTTGATGTTGAACACCCCACTATACTGACTATAAGTGGACTACCAAAAATCCACAAATGCTGTCAGGATCCCCTAATGCGCCCAATAGTAGTGGGCAGAGGATGGATGACGGAATCGATATCAGTCTATCTAGATGGAGAGCTGAAGCAACTTTTACCAAGAGCTCACACAGTTATTTGGGACACAGCAGACCTTTTGAATCAGCTATATGCAATTAATGACAGAAGAGACAACTATGGAGAGTTGTTGTTAGTCACAGTAGATGTAAATAGTTTACTTACCTCTATCCCAAATGAATATGGGATAGAGGCAATTCGAGCCTTTTTAAGCAAAGAAGGAAAAGAGTCCAGTCTAATATGCTCATTACTGCAAATAGTTTTGGAGAACAAAGTCTTTTTAAATGGGAATACAAACTATTGGCAAAAGTGGGGGGTTGCCATGGGTACCCCCTGTGCCAATAGTTATGCGAACCTGGTACTGGCACAATGGGAAAAGAATGGATGTCACACATGGACTATTTGTGGAAGGATAACATTGTACTATATAATAGATTTGTGGACAACACTTTCATTTTGTGGAAAGGGGATGAATTTTCACTGAAGGATTTTATGAGGTTTTTGACCAACACAACTACCTTTTTGAAGTTTGATTTACTCTATTCCAAAAAGGAGATAGCATTTTTGGATGTGAAGATTTTCCTAGATGTAGGAGGTATCAGCACTTCACGTTAGGGAAAACCAATGTGGAGGAACCACATGTTACACTATTCGAGCATGCATCCAAGGCATGTGTTTCGCAGTATAGTGGACAATCAAAGCATTTGTATCTCTAAATTATGTACAGTAGAAGAGGTATTCAAGGAGGAAGAGAGGAAATTGAATGACAATTTCCTGGAAAGAGGGTATCGAATTAAAGAACTAGAGCTCAGAGAAAATGAACTGCATGAGTTACGTATCTCAAAAGGAAAGCCCTATTACTCTAGTCAATTGGGCAATTTGAAAAGAAAAACTAGAGCACAAGATAGAGGAAGGACCTTGAAATGTAATATTACATATAGCTCTGACCATGCAAATGTATGTGAAATTATAAGAAAACATTGGTCGATTTTGACTTCAGATGAGAGAATCAAGTAGATAGTTGGGGAATATCCTAGTTTTACTTTCAAAAACAGAAAAAACTTGAAGAGACTTCTATGTAATAGAAATGGATTTGACACCAGTCGGGATAAGAGTATGAAGGAAAGAGCTCATTATGAAGGAACACGAAAATGTGGCTTCTGTAGTTCTTGTAAAGTTATAAGAACTACAAATTCCTTTACCCATCTGGAAACTAAGAGAACATATAGGTACCATGGGATAGCAAATTGTAATAGCAAGAATGTGATATACATCGCCAATTGTACTTCTTGTCCAGCCTTTTACATAGGCAAGACAAACAGAATGTTAAAGGAGAGTATATCCAAACATTTATCCGATATTAAGAAGAAGGTAGAGAGTAATGCTTTATATATGCACATTTCGAAGAATTTAGATCATTCATTTACATTTATGGTAATCTCTGCAATAAGAGAAACTGCCAGAGGGGGAGATATTGTGAACAGAACAGAAGCTGAGGAAGCACGTTGGATAATGATTCTTAGAGCACACTGCTATCCTGGTTTGAATGGGAGTGCCCCAATTAAACCTTTTTTGAAGGAAAGGAGGATCAGTACTAAATGCCAGTCTAGATGAACCAATGTGATTAGCTGATGAATGGCTTTAAAAAACTCTACTTGAATGAGATAGAATGGGATGTGAAGAAGGCTTGTTTTTACCGAAAGCGCTTATCCATACATTTTGGAATTGTAAGTCTGCTGAGACAATTTTAGTGGTTAACCACGTATGAATAAAATTTTTAATGTTTTTATTTTATTGATTTGCTATTTGATCTAACGCTCGCTGGTGAGGCATCTACGGTGATACACCTTGGCTTTTTTCTGGTAGTCCTCAAACTGACATGATATATTATGATCTGCATGTGTTAGCCCTCAAACTGACATGGTGTAACATGGTCTGCATGTGGTAGCTCCCAAATGGAAATGGTATATCAATTTCTTCCAAAATAATATGCACTTTTTTCATTTAGCTCCTACATTTGAACTGCAACTCCTGTTCTTTTCCAGTGAAGTAGCTCCAGGTCAGGGGACACTCTGAGCTTAAGATTTCTAGTATTCCAGTCATACTACACAGAGCCGATTAACACCCTTTACCTATACCCAAGCAGAGGAAGATATTAACCTGTCACTCTGTGGTCAGTCAAATGCCCCACCATTTTTGTTTGATCCTCAGAGTATAGAAAAGTGACCTTGCTTTGATGATTCTGTGCCTAAAGTCCTGGGATGCTTTGCCCTCTTTGATCTAACAGTTCACAAATTTCAAGCAGTTTTGAGCTACTCTGTATTCTTTTCTGAAAATCAGACTGAAATCTTGATGTTTTTGTTATTTTGCTGTTACCTAATCTCTCAAATAGCACCCCACCTCCCAAAATGCTCCTGATATTTCCCAGACACCTTTGCCTGAGGACAGCTTGGCTTAATCCTTTTTGTGCTTATGTGCCTATTGGTCTTGTTCATATTGTGAAGTGTAGTTATGGCTACATAACTCATTACTTCTGTGTTAATACTGATTCTATTTTTTTCCAGTATGTATGTAAACTGCAATTTGTGAGTATGGTATGAGCTTTTCCAAATAGTTGCTGAGGTAGTCACTTTGAGATGAGTCCATTTGTCATTTATAAATGTGAAACTAAAAAAAATGATACCACTCTATATCTCAAAGAGTGCAGAACAGTTATGCTATATTATGTCATTTTGCAACTGGATGACCTCCAGGCAATAAGAACTTTCCACTGATCCTAAGTTAGCAATTTGTTAAACAATACAGCAAGGAATGTACAAAATAGCTACTATCTTTTCCAAGATGATGGCTTTAAGATAGCACTCCCCACTATGTTTCAGACTGACAACACTTTAAATTCTGTAGGGAAAAATATAAGCAATATACTACTTTAAAGCACTAAGATATTAAGAGACAGAAACATTATTAAATAATGATACAGTTGCAACACAATCTCCAAAAGATTGCTCTTTTACCTTGGAGCCTGGAAAATGAAGCCAGAAAGGAAAGAAAAGTGGAATAGACACCAGGCACCAATAGCTTTCAGATAAATAATTAGGTAATATTGAAGATGACAGAAAAGAGAGACAAACCTTATTGCATTGGTTCTGCTGCAGCAAGATTTCAAGACAAGCAGGGAGCAGCAATATTACCAATGAAGGAACCTACTGCTGAGTTTAATATTATTCCTTTGCTCATTTAATCCTAGTGAGAAAATGAGCCAGCAGCTGGTAAAGTGTTTTCTTCCCACAGTTTGTCAATCTCTAAAGTGCTGCAGAATGCTTCCCTTCAATCATAGAATGTTTTACATATCTTTTGGATTGCCATTAGCCCAACTATATACAAAACTGTAATACATTTCAAAAGACAAAAAAAGAATTGTTTATCTTTCTGTTGGACACTAATGCAATTCAAGACCAAAAACTGTTAGACTGAAATAAAATAGATATTATGAAGCAGACTAGCATGACTTCTTCTCACACTTTTTCACATATTCTTTAGACATCCCTTGATTCAGTCATCGGTCTTTTATTTTACAGTGTTGCAGTGGAGGTATGAAATTACTTTTATCCAGCCAGCAAATATGCAAGACTCAGTTCATTCTTACATCATAAACAGTCTGATTGACACATGATATTATAGTCCGGTGATGTTACAATCACTAAAAGCTTCATTGGTGGAACTGATATTACAGTCTCTAAGGTTAAAATGCTTAGAGATACAGACACAGTATTGCTCTACAACTTCAGCTTTTCCATTTTACTGTTACACAAAGAAAAAAATATCACGTAAATTGCTTGATGTTTATTAAATTTTAAAATGCATTAGTTTAATATATTGCTTTAAAGTATTACAATTTCTGTTTAAGTATGTACAGAAAATATACCTTTTGAGATCATTTCTCATTTGAAAACAATTGTAAGAATGCAGAAAAAATGGAATCCAGGGACGTTCATTTACAGTTATTAAAAATGAAATTACATTTTCATGAGCTGAAATTCTGGATTATTAAGCAATTAAATGTAATTTCTAGCTATTACCATAATCCCATAATAACTTCACGTTATTATTTTGAATAAGCAAAATTCGAAAACAGATTCTAAATAGGATCATTGAATAAAGTAAAACAGCAGTTTTGCCAAATATGTTATGGTGAATGGCTGCTTGGGCCTAAAATGGCAGTACTCAGATATTGCAAGTGTTGGAATATTGTAATATTTTTCAAAAATAAAAGTGCGAAAACTACAGGCTGTATTCCAAGACCATGGGGAAATATTGTAGAGGTTTTCAGCATGGTAAATTTGTCATGCAGTTTTGCAGACAGTGCTGAATATATCAGTATTCTGTGTAATAGTTAACATGAGTGCAGCAGATGAGAAGCACACCATGATCTGCCTCCTCTAATGGCTGCAACTGTGTTCTGAAATGCATCTTGCAATGAATCCCTAAATAAGGGACCGTGTTGCCTCAGCAGATCAATATTAGTACCTCTACCAACAGACAGTAACAACAAAACAGAAGTGAATTACAGAAAGTAGGGAAATTAGAATGCCTATGCATATGAGTACCTAGCTATGCTATATGTTACAATGCTAAGCAATTAGACAGGCTAGGCAATATCAGATGTGCACACTGCAAACATGACAACTGCATTGATGTGTGTTGCACACATTTGACATGACTATGTAGCATAATTTATCACATGACACATAGTCATACTAGTCAGTCAAACAACACATCAGATAGTTATGACAATAAATATTATATGCATCAGACAGCCACATGTTGTGTGGTGCATGCTATAAGTACTGTGTTCTACACTGTGTAAGACTAGATAGATAGGGGTTCTAATCTCATGCCCACCCACTTGGTGTGTGACTGTGCCAGAGTTTGTGAGTGTATCTCCCTACAAATGAATGAACATGCCCTCATGGATTACCCAGCTGCAATGCTTATGTCATTTTAAGGAGATCCAGTATATGGGATGACATAATTGACAGACCTCAATGCTTTGCCAGAGATGGCCTGCATCTGTCACCCCTGGGTTTCTGGATACTGGCTAAGGCTCTAGAGACCCCTATAGTTCCTTTTTTAGGTGATGTAGCAAAGACCAAATTACCACCATAACAGCTATAAATAAATCCACTCTGAGGGTCATGCTGCTCAATGCTAGAAGTCTAAATCTTAAGATGCATTCACTCAAAGTACTCCTCAAAATGGAGAATATCGACATTTGTGCTGTAACAGAGACCTGGTTTAAAGCAGCAGAAAGCACCCCTGCACTACCAGGCTATAACTTATTCCACACTTTTCGGCCACAGAACATGGACCGAAGCTCCAAAGGTGGTGGTGTCTCCATATTCATAAAGGATATGCAAGCCTCCAGACTAGTAGCCCAGCATAATGCATCTGAGATACTTCAGGTACAACTAACATTGGGTAAGATGGTGATTCAGGTCGTTGCCTGCTATAGGTCCCCAACCATGTACCAAGACTCGCACTCCATATTTCTAAGCACCCTGGAAACTATTAGGGTCTAACCCAACACTCACATACTAGGTGACTTCAACTACCCCTCCATCAACTGGATAAACTACTCATGCACCAATACACTGACCCAACATTTCCTGGAATTCATCAGTTCCAATGCCCTGGACGAGCTCATTCTTACCTCCACTAGAGGAAGCAACATTCTTGACCTGGTTGTTACTAACATGGGCAACTGTTGCTCTATACCAATAGTTTATTCCTCCCTGGTTAGATCCAACCACAAACTAATCACCATGGAAATCTACATCTTACCCACCCCCTCTGCAAAGGTAACCACCATGAAAAACTTCTCCAAAGCTGACTTTGGGCTCCTAAAAACAGAGGTGGCTAACTTCACGGCACTCATATCAATGGAAAATAGATGCATGACTGCCGAATCATACACCAATGCACTGTGCGAACACGTACATAAGTGCATGGAACTAGCCATATCCAACCGAACCAAGACGCTCTCCTCCAAAAAAAAGGAAGCCAATCTGGTGGTCCCTTGTCATTAATAAACTCTACAGCAGAAGGAAGAAACTGTTGCAGAAAAAGGTCAAGTCACAAGACTGGAAAAACGTCCTTATTAGCTTCATCAAAAAGTTGAGATCCCTCATCAAAACATCTAAAGCCAGCTATGAAGGCAGACACTAAAAACACCCACATATTCTTCTATAGTTCAATCAAGAATCTCCATGGCAATACCTAGGTTTGCTCTGAGTTACTGCACAATGGTACCTCATATACTGAGCCAACAGATATTGCCAACATACTGGCTGACAGATTCATTGCCAACTTTACCCCTCTCTCCCCCCAAAGGACCAGTCAAAATACCAGATGAATGCCAGGCATCCAGCATTACTACAGCACAGGTTAAAGCTGCATTGTCCAAGGCCAAGAATACAGCTTCCATGGGACCCGGCAATATCTCTGGATGTGTTCTATATAAACTACAAAGTGAACTCGCACCACATCTGTGTGCCCTGTTCAATCAGAACCTCACCTCAGGCTTTGTTTCTACCAAATGGTGCACTGCTACAGTCATTCCTCTCCATAAAGGGGGAGCGACTACAGACACTGGGAATTATTGCCCCATTAGCCTGATGAGTCTGATATGTAAGGCTATGAAGAGCATCATCATGGACCTAATTAATAAGGATATAGGGAACCTCCAAAGTCTAGATACCACGCAATTTGGTTTTGAGAAAGGTAGATCATGCCTGCTCAACCTGGTTAACTTCTTTGAGTCTGTCACCAGAGCTGTTGATGAGGGCAAGGCAGTTCATACTGCCTACATCGATCTGGCCAAGGACTTTAATACCATTGCCCACTCAGGAATTACTGATAAACTCAACAAACTAGGCATCAACCCCTACATCACTAGATGGGTTGCAAACTGACTCACAGATAGAACCCATGGTATAAAAGTAGCAGACTCCAAGTCAGACTGCCAACCAGTCATGAGTGGAGTCCTAAAGGGATCGGTCCTGGGTCCTCTCCTGTTTGGCATCTAGTTCTCAGAAGTCCAGGCCAACACAGAGGGACACTGGCTGACCAAGTTCACAGATGACTGCAAGCTGGGAGCCATTATTAACTCCCCAAGTGATGTAGACATCCTACAGAAAGGCCTCACTGAGACGAATGACTGGTGTCAAAATCATGACCTTAAGCTTAATGCCAAAAAATGCGTCATTAGCCCCTTTGGGAAAAACTCAATTCCCACTACTTACCACATCAATGGTAGACCACTGAACACTGAAGGTGTTATAAGAGATCTAGGGACACAGGTTGACAGCAATCTCTCCTTCGACCACCACATTGCCACTATGGTCAGAAAGTCCTTCTATGTGGCACTTCTCATTATCAAGGGTTTTGCATCCAGGAAGAAAGAGGTCATCATCTTCCCTCATTAAGCCAATCAAAATTTATTTTTACATTTAGCCTGGAAACACCTGACCTTAAGAAAGTAACTTTGAAGAACTAGAACGTGTTGACTAATGTCAAACACATAGCTAACAAGATAGAAGCAAAGCCAAGATTTGTATGTAGAAGGGGACAAAATTTAAAGAACTTGTTAGAAATACAGGACACTAGTTTTATTAGAACTGCTGGGATGTTAAAATGTGAGTCATGCAACGTTTGTAGGTTTATTGTAACAGGGCAAAAATGTAATATAAGGAACAAGACTTATTATATTAAAAAGAGATTTACATGCAACACAAAAATGGTGGTGCACTTAGGCCAATGTGACTTCTGCCCAGCATTCTATATAGGAAAAACTGATAGAAAACTGAGAGAGAGGATATATGAACATCTTTACAGTATCAGGAGAAATAAACAGATAATGCTTTAGCAAAACATATAGAAGAAGAACCTACTCATAAATTTAGGTTTAGAGCCATCGGCCAGGTTATACAGGGACCTAGACAGGGCCTCAGTTCCCTTTTACTTGACCAAATGGAGTTATTGTGGCAACTTAGGTTAGATGCCCACCATTTTCAAGGGCTATATGAGAAATGCTTTATTCAGTCTTACCTGTAACTTAAGAATTTGTATAGATAAGAAATAAGGCCCTTGGTATTGTTATTTATATTTATCCCTTATTTAATATTGATACTTTCATTCTAAAGAACACACCGTGTCCGGTTTTTATAGTTAGCCAAAAGGTAACTATTACCAAGTATAACACGAGGAATATAGAGATAATAAATTATAGTAGATTTATATACATGTATTAATTTATGTTTATATATTATCTAGAATGAAGTAGCTTTATTTTAGTTCCCATAGTAAATGTTTTTTTTAATTATAAGAAACTGTATAAACGAGGTTAATAGAATTTAGGATGAAATGGTTTTAATGGTTACTAATTTATTATGTAAATTACTGGGTCATATGACCTTTTGAATGTATTTAAACAAATTTTTAACCTGAATGGAATTTTTTTGTTGTCTGAGTAAGTCAAATCACTGCATTTGATGAAAAGCGCTTCATAAAACTTCTTTTTGTCTATGCCTCAAGTTTGTGGTCTTTGGTCATTTTAAGTATTCAGTGGTTTCATTTTTCAGTTAACTGTGACATACAGATGACTCAGTTCATAAGAAACATTTATGTATGAAAATAGTCGTCATACATTTTACAAACACACAGCCAGGGTAGCACTGTGATTATGGAGAAATATAGGTTTGTGGTACATGCATGGGTGCAAGCATATATAATGTAATGCCCCATACTATCACCCAAATACACAAACGCACATTTCTAAAAATGCAAGTGTAAATAGCATGTTAATATCTCCACATCATATCTGATACCAGGTATCATTAACCATGAAACACACTAGTAAGATCACAATACTATTATGTAATGTGCAGTGCGACTGCTGTACATTTACATGTCATCATGTTAATCATGGACGTGATAAATTGGTGTGTACCTTACATGTCCAGAAAACTGTTTTCTATTAATTGATCACACAGCTAGGAGAATGCTACCATATCACTGCTGCCAGTTGTGACAATGTGATGTATTGTCAGCTATGGCAGGAGAAGTAGAGCAGTGACAGTGTAACATATGCCATCAAGAGAGTTGGAATTTTTTTTAAAGAATTACATATCATTTGTATATGAAACTGATTTGTACAGATGCTTGTGTTGAACATGTATTTGTAAAGTTGTTTGTGTTAAACGTGTATCAACAGTGTGTCCTTCTGGACAGAAGAAGAAATACATATGTATTATTGTAACTGTTGAAATGTATATATTGTAGCAAAGAATACTGGAAGAAAAGGGGTTAATCTCAGTCCAGCCAACTTTGAAAATAGTTTGAAATTAAATTACCTGGCTTAGGCCATAAAGATTGTATCTTACAGTTTAGATTGCATCCAGGGACAAAATGCCTGGGAAAGCAAGCACTAGGAGGCCATCTTTATTGTCTTTAGCACTGAACTAATTGCTAATCTGGAAGGATAGAAGTTTGAAATTGTTTTATGACTTCCAGAAGCTGCAGGAGATCTGAGAAAAACTCTATGTGTGTGTATTAATGACATGTATGTGGTAAATCCTTGCAGTTTCTAGCAATGGGGGGTAGCATGGGAACCAGAAGTTAAATGAGCAGATGTATGTGATATCATTCTGTAATCTAGGTCAAAAATGATGTTTAATCCTAGATGAGACTGAAGTCTCATTGCAGTCTGTGTAACTTGACAAGGAAGGACCCCCCGCCTACTTCATCTTGCCTTGCTCTACTACGTGACCACAAAAGAGTAATTCTTTAGGTGAGTCAGAAAAATATAGTGAGATTAGTTAAGTACTATTTTCTCTGTATCTGTGTAAATCTATTCATCTGTGTTATTTTAATATTTCCTGTGCCTGAAATGCTGGTGTTTATTGTAAATATATATTCAGTATTTTCATGTTCTTTTATTATTTATTATTAAATATATTTGCACTTTTCATTGTGGCTGGTCGTTTAGAGAATATTTCAATCTTTGAGAGTACTTATATCTATATGGTGACTCTCTGGCCACTTCTGAAAGACTACTGTTTTACTGAATTGGTCAAGATAATTACTCTTAATTGCACTCAGTATAATTGGGTACCCTTGCAAGAGCCTTAGAGTAGCTGGTTATGGAGTATCTAGTGATGGTGAAAATACTTTATAGTCTAGGCAGAAGGGGGCATAACTAGTAAATCTGTGCCAGCCTTTCCTGGGTGTGCATGTGAAAATCAAATCAAATCTCAAAGGGTGTGTGTGTGAGTTGCTTGGAGCAGAGACATGAAGCACTGGTTTTACAGAAAGCGTGCTGGAGGACTTGGCTTGGGCACTGAGCTGAGGACTCAAGAGAAACCCATGTTCTGGACTGAATGTATTCCCTGTGTACTCTTAAGGGAAATTGTGCTTGGTGCAGAGAGCTGCATCTGGAAATACTGGCTGTATCAATTTTTGTTCCAAGTGAACATGCCTCTCCAGTGTCAGTGGTGAGGATTCAGGCTCCTTGATTACTGGCCCAGAGTGGGGACATCACATCAGTCATTACTGCTGCCAACACTATGCACTTTTAAGACATATACAGATCTCCAAATAGAATTATGGCAAAAATAAACATTCTTTCATGCATACATAGATGCTGTAGCTATATGAATATGGCAGAACTACAATGCAGAAGGGGCTTTAATAGTCTGGAATACAAAACTGAAAGAGAATAATGAGTGAAAAGATGACTACATCATGTGTACCTGTTTGCAACAGCACTGATATTTATTCCCTGAGGTGACATGTTCCCTCATTGAAAGGATCTCCTCCAAGATGCATTTGTGAACATACTGTTTGATAGACATTAGAGAAGGCAGAACATTCACCAATGTCATCTATGATCATTCAAACTGCCGAAATATCTGAGTAGCCATATTTAGTGTAGGCACCCATCTCAATCCAGTTGGTCTTCTCACATGGAACTTACTTGATCTCTCTGAGTCCCCTGATCAGAGGTCATCCTACAATGGAATTACCCTTTACGTCCTCTGGCATAATTAGACAGCTGCAGATGAAAGCTCTGCAAATATAGAGGAAATACAATTAAGAGATAAAAATACACTTTACCAATCCACACATAGACTACTTATGAGAATGACATGATTGGTATAGTGTACTACAATGGAGTGCTGTGAAACAGCTGTTCCATTTTCATGTACAATCATGATATTTTTATCTCTGCACTGGTGCTGAATTCATAAACCAACAATATATCAGTATGTATAACTGCATGTGCCATATGAAGTAATATGAAGAAAGCAATATAGATGCATATAAAACCACAGAAAATCAGGCTGTAGACACCTATGTTTGGCAGTGTCCTGTAATGCTATGCATTGCATGTCATCTCAAAACATATGCACATTATAAGGAATAACCTTGGGAGATACATAAAAAAGAGTGGCAGCACAACAATGACTGGCAGTCATATACATTGCACAATGCTGTGTAACACAGTTCCACACAGTTCCACACAGCACTTATTAAATAGGAGTATGTGTTTTGCATGGATCTCATATTTCTTATCTTGCATATATAAATGTAGTGCAAGTAGGCTGAAAGTGATCTGACTTCTGCCTGTTAGAAGACAAATCTAAGCAGTAGGCTGCATAAAGAATCTTGCATCACATATAAATTCTTATGTACATGAACACATGGCAGACCAGTAAAGACTATCTGTAATTTGACAGTATGTATCCATTTAGGAGAATAAATCCTTCTTGATCAGCACTGAACGTGACCTGCCATAGCTTGTGAACAAAAGCATGTATACTACAGTGAGACAGTACACAATATAATTCTTGAAATGCGGATATGATTCCGTCAAGTCATTATCATATATTCCACTTAAAATGCATATGTGTAAACTGTGATTGTACAAAGATAGTATGTTATGGCCCTAATTTGTGCAACCCATGTACTTTCCTTCCCTATCAAGATCAAACATCAAACAGCAGTGAACATGACCTATGACTGATATACAATATCCATGTGCATCCCCTGGCAGGGTGTAACAGTTCATGTAGCTGAACATGATACTACACTTGCCGGCTACAGTGCCCTCTTAATGTATGGCCACACTGGGCAGTTGCCTGGGGGCTCCACGAGTATAGGGGCCCCATGCTAATTTATGTATGTTGTGACTTGCTGTCAGTAAACAAACATATAATTACTACACTATACTAAATTATAAATATTTGAATAATTATGAAAATTATAAATATTAGAAAGCATTGTGCAGTAGATCATAGATCATCCAAAATGTCAATTACCTGAATGCAGCCTTCCTAAAACATCAATTACCCGAATATAGCTGCAGTCTTCCTAAAAGTTGCATCTGTATGTGTGTCACCTGTTCTTCCTAGCATACAGAATTTAACATTCTGTTCATTGCTGCCTTGTTGCTTCCACAGTTATGTTTCAACAAGTAAGTGTCATCTGCTTTGTGTGTGCGTGCCCACGCTTGTGTGTGTGTGTGTGTGTGTGTGTGTGTGTGTGTGTGTGTGTGTGTGTGTGTGTGTGTGTGTAAAATGCCCCATTTTCATTTTTAATCCTGTGAGTGGTTGTGTAGGTAGTGGCCAAAGTGCATTGCTTTGCCCGGGGACCAATAATGCTGTTAAGATGGCCCTGGCTGGCTGGAGCAGGTGATATGGCAGTCATGTTCACCATGGCTATTAACACATAGGGGTTCATTTGTACAATGTATTACAACATAAATTCTCAGACTTGTAGCAAAGTGAGACCCTGCAATCTAAACAAAAAGGTTTTTCAGCCCCCATTATATGTATGAAAAATACATTAGGCCTCTCCACAGATGCAAAGCATATGCTGCCTTGTACAGAATGAATACCCCAAAGCCAAATGCACATTTACAACACACACACACACACACACACACACACACACACACACACACACACACACACACGCACACACGCACACACACACACACACACACACACACACACACACACACACACACACACACACACACACACACACACACACACACTCTCACACACACATACACACACAGTAACAGCTGAAATAATCAATACTTTGTCTATATGCTATGTGTTACCTACTGATTTGATACATGCACAGAATTAGTTACTCTTGTACTTCACCATTTTGCTTGGTTCCACCTCAAAAGGATACTGAAAATATAGAAAATATATTATTTAATGTAAATATTAAGCACTGACTTCCCTGAGCTTCCTTTTGAATAGTTTCCGCCTTCTCCAAGGAAACTACTTTCCTCATATGAGGACAAATAAGTCTACCTATGTAGCTAACTATATGGCAAAATACACTGTTACTTGGCCTTATACTTATGGTCTGCATATAACTGGGGCTTGTATAATGGTTAAGGTATTTGACTCACAGACACAAGGTGCAGTGTTTGATTCTAACTTATGGAACTTTATATACAAGGTGCAGGGTTTAACACATTGGGTAATTAGCTAGGCTTAAAATGCCCCAACAAAGGCAGCTAGCCTAGTACTAATCTATGAACCTGTTCACTTAATACATCATCAACTTTGTGGGCCTTTCACAAAGGCTCTGCTAGGATTAGGCAGTCTAAAGTGCTCAATAACAAGAATTATGTTGTATATCTGTGTGCAAACTAATTATCAGCCCCCTTACAGCTATTGCATTCTCATCTCAAAATAAAAATAATTTCTCAGAGATCAGGATAAGGCAGTGCCTTAGGGTGAGAGATCAGTAAAAATACTTTACTTTACAACAGACGGAGGAATGAGAACCGTGGAATGCAGTCCTTGACCATATAACCTTTGACCTGTACAGAAATACTGTGACATATTCAGAATTCACAGCCATGGGATGCACGTACATCGATATATGTGTCCCATGGTGATCATTTCTAGGCAACTTTACTACCCAGTAAGTACCATTCTGCAGCTTTGCAACACTGCATATGAAGTCAACAATATCCCTGAAGTAAATAGCACTACATATTCTGTGTGTTGCAGTTATGGACTACTAGGCACCCTCCTCTAATAAAAATGATTTTAAAATAGTAAATTACGTGCAATGATCTCCACATTCCTGCAATAAAAACTAAAAATGATCAGTATATAACAGAAGCACTGAACAGCCAGGTACAAAATGGTTCAAGTGTGTGTTCTTAGACCTGGTCTAGATTCATATTCCTCTGATCTTCATCTGTGCAGATCATCATTCCAGTACTGCAACTGTATTTTGATATAGGCAGTAAGTGTCCATCATTTTAGCTCAAGCTATAGGATTCTTTCTATCATTTGAAACAAGCCTTTGTGTGTACCAAATATACAGTCTATAAATATCTCAGATGTTAAAGAATTTGAATTGCATCACTCACTGAGACAAAACATAAGTCGTCATGAGTACTCAGCAACTACTGGCAGCAGAACTGAAGCCTCTATACCCAAACAGATAAACATAAAAGTATGGTATCTTGGCAAGCTTTGTTATCTGTTGAAACTCTACATAGGATGCAAAGCTTGAGAGAAATGGCTGCATCACTGCGAAACTTGCCAAGCATTTTACAGTCCAACACTACATCATCACTTTCAATCCCCTTTTTCAGTTTTCATTCTCTATATGATGTCGGGGTGTTGTGTTAACTGTCGCTATCTCTCTTGATTCAATGCAGCACTCCTGCCTTCTTCAACACTCATGCTGGACTGTTACAGATGTTCTCTCACATGATCCATCCACCTCTGATGGAAACCCTCATTTCCTCTTGCCTTCTTCTTGACTGTCCCAAATCTTAACCACATTGTCTTCTGTTTCTGCACATGTCCTGAATCACCATAATCTATTCTCTTTGATCTTTTCTGCAATAGGAGCTACTTTGGCTTCTGCTCATGTCCTCATTTCTTCATTGGTCCTACAGTGTGTATCCTACCATTGGTCTCAGACACTTCATTTCCATCACCTCTAGCTTCCTCATCTGCTATGCCTATACTGCCAAGGTTTCCATACCATATGCTAGTACTAGTGGCACCACTGTTTTGAACACCTTACTTATCATCTTCTTTGGCATTCTTTTGCCATTCACTACACCTGACACTCTACATCAGTTGGTTTCAGCCCCTCTGATTCTAGCTTTGACCTCTTCATTCAGACTTCCCTTCTCCTCAATTACTCTCCTCCAGATACTTGAAGTTTGTAACCTGTTCCACTATCTTCCTATCTCAATTCTCAGCTTCTTATGATTACCCCAATTTGCTGCCAGTTACCACTGTCTTATGTGTACTTGGTTTCATCCCATATGTACTCAGTTTTGTGTTCTATTCCCCTATCCTTTGTTGAAGTTTTTGCTTGGAGTTTGCCTGTAATGCCACATCATCTGCATACAGTAACTTTGTTGATCTGTCCAGTCTGACCTGTTTTCTAATGTAATCCATCACCAGTATGAACAGCAGTGGTCTCAGAGGTGAATCCTAATGCACACTCATTTCCACTGGCAACCCCACTTTGACACTGAACACTGTTCCTATTTAAGTCATTGGATCTTTGTACATAACCTGCACTAATTCTTTTACAGTGTTTCTTGATCTTCAAACCACTGCAGGACTGCCCAAATCAGCTTTCTTTGAATCTTGTTATATACTTTGTCCAAATCTAGAAATGCGCATTTGGACTCTTTCCTCAGTTCTAGCTTCTTCTCAAGTATCTGACTCACTGCAACCATTGGGTCACTTGTGTTACATCCTGATGAGAATACAACTGCTCATCTCCTACTACTCTGCATATCCATTTATCAATCAACCTCTCCAGAACATTCATGCCATGTGACAGGAGTTTGATACCTCTCTACTGCCCACAGCCATGGATGTCCCCTTTGATCATGTACACTGGCATGACCATACTTATTCTTCAGTCATCTGGGATAAGCCTTCCTCTCCACACTGCTATGAGTACCCTCAGAAGCCATTTCTCCCCTCTTTCACCCAGCATCTTTATCATATCTGCTGTGAGTTCATCTGTGCCTGTTGTCTTCCTTGACTTCTTTTTCCTTAGTGCTGTTTTTATGTATTCTAGGGTGGGCTCCTCTTTCTTCTGTCAATGTAGGGGCAGTACAGCTTCTGTGCAGTTTTCTTCATTCAGAAGCTACTGGAAGTATGCCTTACATCTGCCTTTGATGTTCTGTTTACTGATGAGCAGGTTCTTGCTGGCATTCCTTATGAAGGGTCCCTGACTATCTTCTTTATCTTTCTGTCTTTGCATGCCAACCTCATAGTTTCTTTGTGTCACCTACTGAGACTCTTTCCAGCAGCTAGTAGTGTGCCTCTGATGTGTTGTTCTTTCCTATTGCAACTCCTTTCTTATGCTCTTTGTTAGCTAACCAGTATTCTTTTCTGGCCTGTTCCATCTTTTCTCTCTCCCAGTTTTTCCTGCACTCCTTCTTTCTGGACATCTGCATTCTACCATCAGCCTTCCTTATGTACCTTATTTCCATAGCTTGCTTGCCCATATATATTTTCTGTAGTCCTCATACATGTTTTGAGGTGCTGCCATTCTTATTCAGTGCCAGCTATTTTCTCCTCTGTTTGTAGTGCTAGCCCTGATTAATTCCTTGAACTGTTGCACATTTTCTCTAGTCAAATTCCACAGCCTTCTCTGGCCATGGCATGCAGCTGATTGTGGCAACCAGTGGTTTATGCTGTGGGCCAACTGTTTCAGTGGAGATGACATTAACCCCAGCTCACTTTCTTTACTAGAAGAAAGTCTACTTGAGCTGCATACTGGCCAATCTTGTATGTGATCTTGTGTCTGTCTCTCTTTCAGAACTACTATCAAGTCATTTGCCAAACAGAAGTCTAGAATGGCCTCTCATTCTTTATTCCTGTTGCCCCACCCATGTGAACCCAGGCAGTCCTGCTCTGTCTGTCCTGATATGTGCATTGAAGTCACCCATTACTATCTCCAATTCATGTTGGACTTCTCTTCACTACCTGCTATGAAGAATACTGTCCTATCATTAATGAGTCTCTAACTAAATCTGATGACATCTGTTACTGCCTTTAAAAGCTTCTATCTCAGCTGGATCCCAAGCCAAGAGGTTGCACTCACACTTCTATCTTGTCCAGCCTCGTACTATTGTATAGTTAATATCTGGCAGGCTGGGGTAATGGTAGGCAAGCACAAATGTTCATTTCACAAGATTAGTTAACATGCCCAAATCATCTAGAGGCATATTTTACACAACCAAGTGGATAACCCTGCCATGGCATGCGGTCTGTGATTCATCTTCTCCTATGTTGAGGAAACTACAAACTAAAAGTCCACAGCAATTGGTCTACAGAATTTTTAACCTATAAGGCAACATGTAAATTTTGTGCTGCTGCCCACAGCTCTACTCATTGCTGAGTCTGAGCTAGAAACACTCACTATGTTTTTTTTAGAGTTAAGAAGAACCCCACAGAGACAAGGGGAGAACATGCAAACTCCAAGGAGGCACTGGCCAGAGATCAGACTTAAACCTTGTATATGGGACGTGAAAAACTTAACCATTATGGCAACTGGTCTCAGTCCAAGACCACATACCTGTGAATGTTTATGATCTTCAGTGCTCTTTATTCAGTACCCTAGCTGTTCACTGCCACAACCTTTTACATTAAGTGGCTATAAGTCTTCTTTGCCCTCTCTCTCTCTCTTTATATATATATATATATATATATATATATATATATATATATATATATATATATATATATATATATATATATGTCAACCCTATGTTATGCATCTGTGACTTGAGGATTTATGTACTCTTGCTTGTAACCACTTTTGTTTTTGCATTGTCAATTTTTTTCTACTATTGTAATACTTATGTGAATTTCTGTATCCTTGGAGCTTTTCTCCTCAGGTCTCCACTGAAAATGGTCCACATGGTTCAGTTGGACCAACCCAGTTAACAAATGGCAAATAAATGTATATACTGATGAAGACTGCTGTTGTATAACAGCTGAAGCAAAAGGAAATATATAAAGGACCTTTTTTGTTATGCATACAAAGAAAAAAAAAAGTGAGACCTCCAACATCATGTTCAACACCATTCAGGAATACTTTCATTCAGCTTCCTTATTTGTGCATTGGCAGTGGATAATGTCTAGTCTTCTTCAACTTACTTAGTAATGTCTTTGTTACTGCACACTCACCAGGATTGATGCTTCAGGAACTAACTCACTCTGAATTGAGAGGTCACCTTCTCTAGTTAAGAATGACAAAGTCCTGTTGTTCCACACCAATTTATTGTAATAATTGTTCAGTAACAATGCCTCGTTCTGGATATCATTTTAGCTAATACAAAGATGTATCCTTTGTCATCGCAAATATTTAAATTATGTAGAAGAAAAGTATAATTGCATCATTTCTTATTTACATTATTTCACCTCAGTTTTATAACATTTTTATGTGTCACAGTGCAAGAGTAACCACACTATGTTTTATCTTTCCCTCCAGGTCAAAACCCTCTGTTTCTGGCATGAGAGATAAGTTGTAAGCCCTGAATAGGACATTTGTGTTGTAGCAGGCTAAGCCTGACTGATGTTTTACTGTAAACATAAATATTTGTAAACAGAATGCCCCCCCCCCATAATGTTTAATGTTCCCATCCTATTGTTTATGTAACCTTAGTTGGGTCACATGGTCTTTAACTAATGTAAAGCCCCCGATAAAGAAATAATATTTCAGGGATGAGAGAATTCGCTTGCTCACCAAGTGTTCCCACTCCATAGTGAAATATTTGATCTCTGCTCTACTTAACCAATGACATGAACATATTGAGTGTACATCTGCCTCAATGTCCTGTGAAAGCCCAGCCTCTAGGCATACCTTTGTTGCTGCAATATAAACTATGAAGGATTTAATGGTATCTGGGGATGCTAAAACAAGTTCAATAAGTTTAGAACATCATGCTTCTTTCCAGTGTTGAAAAGCACAATTCAATGTCCCTTTTACTTTAAGGGGCATCTTCCTCTTTGGAAGTATGGTAAGACAGCATGTGGTTTATGTAAAATAAAATGCAAATAAAGTACCACACTGATTCCAAGAATGCCCTATTTTGCTTCTAAGTACATCTAATTGGTCAGTTTATTATAGTTTTCAGTTTTATTTTCTGGTGTTGAGCAATTCCCATACCTACCCAACCTATGTTGTTTTACCTTTGTTATACGTAACTTACTGTTAGATACATTGACTGTCAGCCAGGTTTGTCTCAAAGAATCTATCACATCCTATTCGTTATTGAGACTGGACAATCTAATATCAGAGTGTTTTGAGACATTATCTAGGTAGCAGCAGGATATATGACATGAGTATTTAGGACTCAACCCATTAATCATTATAAGGTTGCAAGGGCAGCACTTACCTCAGTAAGAAAGGCAGTACACTGGAATAAGGTAAAAAAGGCTGTATTTTTCCTATATTCAGATGTTAGAAAGATTTGCAAGTACCACTATGTTATACCTAATGTGGTCAAGAATTTTACCTTCCCTAACCTTTATTTCCACTTCCCTAAGCATCAATTTTTGAAATGCTGTTCCATCTTCCTAAAACCATTACAGAACTTGATTGTTCCACTATGCTTCTTGACTAACAATGTGGGATTATTCTACTTGTGTGTTGACTGTTCTTGTCACCCTATATTAAGGATTTTTGTACTTCCTCTTGCACAGCTTTTCTCTAAAATTGTGATATTTTGAAACTTGTAAGTTAGCCTTTCTCTTGAAAAGGTTTCAATATGGTGTTGAATCAGACTGATGCTGCCAGGTAATTTGAATAACACTTTCTTGTGTCTTAGAGAAACTCCCTTTTCTCTTCTTTCTGTGGTTTAGATAGTGTGTCACCTAACTACACAGGAGACAAGGAGGTTAATGTTCATTCTCCACCAGTTCAATCACTTCCTGTAATTAGAGTAATTATAGAGATTTATAGTTCTTTCCACGGTTTCAGAATATTCACATGGATTGTCATTTCTGGCCTTCTCTTGCCAGTCGGTCTAACCCTGTAGTTTACATACTTTGTTTCACTATTTGAAATAGACCTTATCAAGTTGTTTTCAGCAGAGGGGGCAAAGCTAGCACCTCACCTACTATCCTGGTCCTTGCCTTTGTATAATATATTCTCAGTTGTATGGCTTGGACACATTCCATGTGTTCCTGTATGATTGATGTCATGACTTTCAGCCTGTCTTCTAAGGTGATAGGGTGTTGCAAGACACTTTTAAATGTGGTCTTCTATTCTTTCTGTTTTCTCTCATCACATCTAGCAATCCATTAGTGTGCCTTCCATAAAAATCTTAAAAAGATTGAACCATGTTGAGATGACCACAGACCCTGGGAATTATTGCCCCGTTAGCCTGATGAGTCTGATATGCAAGGCTGTGGAGTGCATTATCATTTATTTATTTTATTTATTTTACATTTGCTGACCGGGCTAGTCTAACTGGATATATGTCCATTTTCAGTAGAGGCCCGGGGAGATAAGCTCCATGATAAAATAAATAAAACAGGGCAAATAACATATAACAACATCAGTTGTATATACAATGGACATTTCAGATTAACATAGAAATATTCCATGAGGACAGAAATCATAACAGTGTAAAATGCAGGAACAAAACAACATACAGGTACAATACATAATAAGAAAGAGACAGTTTAATGTTTAATTATAATGATAAAGAGTGTTCCCTCTAATAAGTATGGACAGGGGTGGAAATAATGAAATGTAGAGGGAAATGGTAAAACTTGTTAAGAAGAAAACTAGAACAGTTAATGAAAAGTTTAGGGTAGGCAGGGCATATTTTGGATAGAGTAGATAACTGGTCAAGTTTAGTACAGGGGCATAACCAGTGTGTTCTGAGGAAATGTCTCAGTCTGTTTTTGAAGAGTGATATTGAGGAAAGGTCGCTAGGGAGAAGATTCCAGGATTTTTATTAGAGAAGAGAGAATCCCCAGTCTTGTTAGATTTAGAAGTGTTTACTAGAAGTTTCTGAGATAAACGTAAGGACTTCAGATTATTGTATGGGGTGATGAGGGTAGTTAGAATAGGAGTAGTGAAAGGTTGATAAAGAGTCTTATAGGCAATGGTTAGTTGGTGGTATTTAAGCAGATTCTGTAGTTCCAGCCATTCCAGCTGCTTTAAGTTTAGGCAGTGGTGGGTTCTAAAAGCATTGCCTGTAGCAAATCTGGTTATGTTATTATAGGAGATTTCCATCTTGTTCAGGTTATTCCTAGATAGATTAGTGAAAATGGATGAGGCATAGAGGAGTGTAGAGGTTAGATGAGTGTGTGCAATACTTGTTCTGGCTGTAGGTGAAAGGAAGGGTTTAATCCTATAGAGACAAGTTTTTTGTTGACAGTTTTTATAGTATTGTTGATGTGGATGTCAACGTTAAGGCTGTTTTCAATGGTGATACCAAGTAGTTTGCTAGTTGGGTCTGGTGATATAATGGTACCATTAGTGGATGTAACTGAAAAATCTATAGGAGAGGACTTATGAGTAGGATTGAAAAGGAGAAGTTTAGTTTTTTGGGGGTTCAAGAGAAGGCAACACTGTATGAACCATTGTTCAACTGTGTTAAATACTTTCTGGGTAAGGGATTGAAGTTCAGAAGTGGATGCGGCTGAGCATATAAGTGTGGAGTCATCAGCGTATTGTATGCATATAGCTTTGGGGATTGCTAGATGAAGGATATGGAGAAAAGAAGAGGTCCTAATATGGACCCTTGAGGGATATCAAGGTTAACAGGCAGGTGGGTAGATAGAGTGTTGTGCCAGAGCACAGCCTGTTATCTTTTATCTAAGTAGGACTGGAACCATTTTATAGAGAGTGCATCTAATGACAGGGATTTGAGGAGATTGATAAGAATTTGAAGATTTACCACATGCAATGCTTTAGACAGGTTGATAAATAGTGCAGATGAAAGCATATTAAAGTTGTGTTTTTTGTTAATACTATCAGTAAAGGAAAGGAGGGCAGTGGTAGTGCTGTGGGAAGGTCTGAAACCATGTTGACAGCTGGAAAGTAAGTCATTTTGGATTAGGTGGTCTAGCAATTGCCTATGGATGCATTTCTCCATGATCTTTGCCAAAGGAGAAAGAAGGGCTATGGGACGGTAGTTGGAGAATTCAGTGGAGTTTCCACCTTTATGGAAGGGGATAATATGGGAGACTTTCCATATGCTAGGGATGTGACCTTCACTAATAGTTCTATTGATCAAAATGGAAATGGGGTAGGCAATAGCCTTGGCTGATATCTGTAGATATTCAGCAGGTAGTTGGTCTGCTGAAGGAGAGCATGGTTTCAGATTTTGGATAAGGGTTAGAATATGTGTTGTTGGGACAGGTTGGAAGAGAAATGGAGGGGGTGGGGTTGTGTTATAGAAAGGAAAAGTGAAGCTATTAGGTGATAGCTGACTGGCTAGTGTTTGAATATCATCAGTGAAAAAGGTATTGAAGGCACTGGCAGCATGCATGGGATTTTCCTGGTCTGTATTTTGTGGGTTTGGTGTAGTGGATTGACCTGGATGAAGTAATTGCTTAATGCTTACCCAGAATGTTTGTGGGTTATTATGGTTAGCCTGCTGAAATTGTAGGTAGTAGTTTCTTTTACCCGATAGTGTAGCATTCTTAGTGTAATTTCTTAGCTGTCTAACATTTTGTTGGTCTACAGGGTTCATAGTCATTCTCCATTTGGCCCAGTATTTATTTCTAAGATGGATTTTATGTTTGGTTTCTTTTGAAAGCCATGGGGCAGATTTGGTCTTAATTCTATTCAAATGGGTTGGTGCATGGAGGTCAAGAATGGCTCGGAAGTTAGAACTGAAGTATTTAACAGCTTTTTCTAAAGGGAGGTATCTTAAGGGAGACCAATTGCATGCTCTTAGTTCCTTTTGGAATAAATCAGGGTTAAAGTTTTTGGATCTGATATTTCTGATAGTGGTTGGAATGTGAGCATTGGCTTTATGTCTGATGATGTATGTGAGTGAGTGGACACTTATATTATCAGGGAGGTTCCAGATTCATATATCTGAGGATGGTTATTTATGAGAATCCAGACTAATGAGCTTACTTTCTTGTTAGGTATGTTTATCCTGGTGGGGAAGGCAATGGTTTGAGAAAAAACATATAGGTTATTGTGGGTGGTAGGGAGGCTGCTACTATAGCAATTCCAATCAATGTTTATATCACCTAGTATTATGGTTTCTTGGGGCAGGTGTTGAGATAGCCAGCAAAGGATATTTTCTATGGTGGTATTGTTATTACCAGGAGGTAAATAGATACAGATAATATAGATGGATTTGGCATTGTTAAGTAGAAGTTTGGAGATGACAATTTTTGCATTGCAATCTAGAGGTGGTTTACAGTCATATGTGGTTAACTGTAACCCAGATTTAAATAGAGTAGCTACGCCCTACCCTTTTTGGCTACACGGTCAAGTCTCAGGATATTATATCCGGGTGGGATGATTTCATTGTCTTTGGTTACAGGTTTTAGCCATGTTTCTGTTAAGCAGAGAATGTCAAAAGAGTTGACTTCTAAGAGAGCATGGAGTTAAGCTACTTTGTTGTTAATGCTACGTATATTGAGATGAGCTGCAAGGAGCAAGTTTGATGGCTTAGTAAGGGAATAAATAGTTGATTGGTTGGGGTTATGGAGAGCGATAGTAGTTGTTGTTGGGCATTGGTTTGGGTGAATGTCCCCATCTTGTAATTAGAGGAGTTGTCTTAGAAAGCTTGGGTTTGGGAATCTGCTGTTTAGGAGTAGAGATTTCCAGAGATTTAGAGTGTTATATCTAATGTGTAGTATTCTATGATATTTTGCTAGTAGGTAGCTGGGTGCAGATGTTATGTTATCATGGTTAAAAAGGATTGGTAGGGAAGGAGAGTTGGTTACCTTATTAGGGAATTGATGGTGTGGATATAGTGGGTGTTCATAGGAGGTGAGTAAATAGGCAAAAGTTAAAGGTGGTAGCAGTAAAAGTGTGAGTAATAGCAGGAAATGTGCTGGGGTGGGTAGTTTATACATTGAAATGGATTAGCTATCGGATGTCTTGTTGTAGGTTTGGAAGTATACAAGGTGTGGATGGGAGGAGGAAAAGGGTGTGGCAGGACAGAAGGGGAGTGGTTAGAGAAGGATGGAATCAGAGAAGATGGCCAGTGGTAAAGTTCCTTTAGATTAATGGGAAGAGGTACAGCTAGTTAGTATAAGAGTAGGACCCCTGGGGGTGGGATGGAATTGGGGGTAGGGTAGGGAAGTGGAGTGAGCTCACAGGGTGAACGGATCAGGTAAAGACAGGTACTGAAGCAGCTAGAGAAAAAACAATCAGCAGTACTGACTACAGAAGGTAAGTTGGATAAGTCAGAAGTGGGTAAAAACAGTGATAAGTGAGCCTAGAAAAGGTAGTTGTAGACAGTGGCAGTAAAGGGTGAAGTGAGAGGAAAAATAGCAGGTCTGGGACTACAAAATTATTAAGGTAAGTAGCTAAGAATAACAGAGGATAAGCAAGAGATAAGGCTGGGATAAGGGTGCCACCTAGAGGACAGGTCTTATATTGCAGGTAGATATGAGAGGGAGTTAGCTAGAATAAAACTGGGGAGGACTGAGTGCTAGAAAAAAGGGGTTACTATGGAGGATGGGGGAGGGGTTGTTAAGGGACAAAAAGAGAGGGGGGGTAGAGGGGGTAGAGGCTGCTTGCTGTCCTGACTCAGGACGTGCTTTAACACCTGTAGCAATGGTACAATAGTAGAAAGTATTACTGGCAGGAATTATTCAACAGGCATACTTTTCTTGTTTCCTTGAGAGAAGGTTGCAGGGAATTAAGGCTGTGAGGTAAACCACTGGTATTTGGAGAGGCTCCTTTAGGTTCCTAGATACTAGTGCTGGAAGTACAAGAAGAGCAGGGTAATTTTCTTGTTTCCTTGAGAGAGGGTTGCAGGGAATGATGGCTGTGAGGTGAACTGCTGGTATTTGGAGAGGGTCCTGTAGATTTCTAGATACTAGTGCTGGAAGCACAAGAAGAACAGGGTATTTTTTTTGCTTCCTTGAGAGAGGGTTGCAGAGAATTAAGGCTGTGAGGTGAACCACTGGTATTTGGAGAGGGTCATTTAGGTTCCTAGATACTAGTGCTGGAAGCACAAGAAGAACAGGGTAATATTTTTGCTTCCTTGAGAGAGGATTACAGGGAATTAAGGCTGTGAGGTGAACTTCTGGTATTTGAGAGGGTCCTTTAGGTTTCTAGATACTAGTCCTGGCAGCACAAGAAGAGCAGGATAACACAGGCACTAGATGCTGGCAGAGGATCAGACAGCAGCCAGGGCTTATCCTGATTACTAAAGATGGACCTAATTAACAAGGATATAGGGAATCTCCAAACTCAGAATCCCATGTAAATTGGTTTTGTGAAAGGTAGATCATGCTTGCGCAACCTGGTTGACTTCTTTTAGTCAGTCACCAAAGCAGTGGATGAGGGCAAGGCAGTTCATACTGCTTACCTCGATCTGGCCAAGGTTTTGATACCAATCCCCACTCAGGACTTATTGATAGACTCACCAAACTAGACATCAAACCATATATCACTAGCTGGGTTGCAAACTGGCTCACAGATAAAACCCACAGTGTGAAAGTATCAGACTCCAAATCAGACTGCTGGCTTGTTGTGGCTTACACTACTGTCTTCTGGGAGAAAATAGAATGTGAATCAGTAAGCCTAACTCAAAGATCAGTATGACCTAACTCTTCCTGACTGGGGATGTGCAATGGAGGTGACATGGAGCTTATGATTAAGGACTTGGAATGTAGTAGGGATAGATAAATCATTTAAAAGGGAAAGTGTGCTGATAGTGTTAATTTATGAAGCTATGGGTGTGATTGATACAAAAGCTGAAGTGGAGAAGGAAATGAAGAAGCCGAGGATGATGGAGATTTTGGTTCATGTTATGGAGATGTGGCAGGGGTAATATCAAATGACAGGCAAGGAGGGTCAGTGCATGATGAGTAAGTTGGTACAGGAAAGTAGGGGAAAAGTGCTGGAATAATTTATAGGCAGAAGATGATAAGGAGGACATTTTGTAAGGATGGTTGATAGAGGTAAAGGATGGTTGTTGTGCAAGGGGATTTTTGTATGGCATTCATGTCAGTACAGATCATATTGTGCATGGTGATGTAATTTCATGGAGCAAGGGAATAGGTATTAGGAGATGGAATGAAGAGTCAAGAGTTGATTGACATATGGTTGGAATGGAGAAAGGAAAGCAGAAAGGAAAAAGGTTGCATTTTTCACTGAATAATCAGATATTGGCCAGAAACTGGACATAATTTTAGCAGGCAGAGCAATATCTAGGGAAAAGATGAAGATGAGCCTGATGGAGAAGGAATGGTTTTGTTTTGCTAAAGGAGAAGTGCTATTTAGGGGAACAAGAATATAAGAGATGGGGGTGGAACACAGGACACTAGAGTGAAGGAGAGAAGACCAAATGAATGAAGGTATTGATAGGGGCTGGCCAGAATGGGGAAAGAGAAGGAATAGTGAGGAAGTTGGTACTGGATGTTGTTAAGGCACTGTAGTAGGTAAGGTTTATTGGTCAAATATTTGTGGATGCAGAGACAACAGTAGAGGCAGATGAGAGAATGGTAGAAAGCCAGCTGAGGGAGTTGCAGCAAGGGAAGACGTAGCAGATAGTGACAAAGAAGGAAATGGTGCCACCAAAGGACCAGCTACAGAAGTTAGTAAATAAAAAATTGAGTTAAAATTGGTTAGAAGAAGGTCTCTGTGGTGAGATAAAAGGGAGTTGGATATTACAGTACTATTTTCTAAGCTTAAAGGACAGGGGAGACAGGCATTGGTAGCAGAGGTGAGTGATGAGATGGGGAGGAAAGTGAATGCCGGTGGTGAGATATTTATTTTGGTAATTTTATGCAAACATAAAAAGGCAAATAAATATATACAGTAGAGGATTTATGAGGGGTGGAGAGTTGGGTCTGTTTTAGAGGAAAATACTACAATATTTGCTGCCATTAAGGAGGAAGGAGAGGTGCCTGAGGTAGACAAAAGAGTTGTGGTGGTGATAGTTTTGCCTAAATGGAAATGGGCTAGAAAGGATCACACTAATTAAAAGTAATAGTCTTTATCTAATACATATGTGAAAATCTTTGCAGGGTGCTACTTATGATACTAGACAAAAAGTTGTATACGATTACTGGGTAGCAGCAGCTGGCATTTGTGAAGGGAAACAGACTGGGATAGCACTAGAGACTGATGATTAATTTCATGGTGTAGATAGTGCAATATGGGCAGTGAATGGACAGGCTAGCAGTGATCATCATGCAGAAGTCTTTTGAATGTGGCAGCTGATGGGTAATGTTTGAGATTCTGGACAAATTGTAGATGTAGGTTGATTGATGGAGGGTTACAAACATTGACAATGTACCCATGGAAAATAGTAATGGGCAATGAGAGCAGCTGGAGAACTTGAGGTACAAACCAAGGTTGCCCTTTCACAATTGCTTGTTTTGCTAAAGATTAAATATCTGTAGGAAAGGCTACATAGATTCTTGAAGGGAATAGGTGATAGAATCAGTAAGGGACACATACCAATTAAGTGGTGATTATATATATATGTGTTGAAACTATTTAAGAACTTAAGGAAAACATCATGCTTATGTTTCTATCCAAAAACGTTGTGATCAAGACAAGTATGGAGTAGGTAGAAGAAGTAGGATTATTCTGTGCTAGAGTGGGGAGAAATATCTGGGGTTCTGGGGTTAAAGAGTTTATTTAATGGTGGCAGTAATATAAGGAGAGGAATTAGATGGACATAGAGAAGGTGGTAAGAATGCTATTTAATTGGTAGTCTTGGGAGAAGTTAACATTGAGGGAAGAGGCTTGAGCTGTTGCAAACCTGATCATGCTTCATATGATGTATCTCAGGAGGCATACCAATGTCATCCCAGTGCTATGGAGGCTAATACTGAAGGAGTGAGATCTTTTTGTGTGGAGGAGAAAATAAAGCAGAACTGAAAAAGGAAAACTTGAGGGTAGGGGGGTGTGAGGGCTACAAGATTTCAAGTCTTTTAACAGTGATTAATTTGTTACAGAGGTTGGGAGGATATGAGAAGAATAAGATGGCTTTTATGAATGTAGATGGGCGAGTAACCCTTTTTGAAAGCCTGAGATGGAGAGCAGTTTGCTGGTATTTGGGTAGATTTGTGAATGGGCTTGATGTCAAGGAATGATCACTACAGACTTGCAGTCGATTGCAATATGAGCGGAGATGAAGAGAACAATAGGGGAGAGAAATGATTCTAGAATGCAAATGAGTAAATGATTTGATGAGGAGCCTGGAAGAAGATTGTTACTTGGAGTGTGTAGAGTTTGGGGGGGGGGCATTTTAATTTGTAATGGGGTAACTGGTCGATACATTGCATAATGATGGAAATAAAGCTGATGCTGAAGGGACAACTAGGTGGGGTAAATTAAGAAGTATGAGGAGAAAGAGGTCATATGAAAGGGTTGGAAGGGAGCTAATAAGGGGTAGTTACAAATGATATATAGACTTTTGGGAGAGCTAAGGAGGCCATAGAAAAAAGTTGGGGAATCATTGGAGCAGAGAAATAGGAGTGTGGCCAGGTGAGGAGCTTTGGAAAAGGAACATGGAAAATGACGAGGAAGGTAAGGAAATGTGGTCTGGTGAGGAAGAGGAAGCAGCAGATAATTTTTGTATGTTATGGGACTGTGGGTTGGTGCTGTGGATATGGAAAGCAGCAAGAATAATACAGGGCAATACATTTAATATGGAGGTGGTGGATAGCTGGAAGTTTTCCCTATTTGTTGTAGAGGTAGAGAATGTAGCTGACATCAGACAGAAGGCATGACGCTCCAGGTGGTGGAATGGGCATAAACAACTATATAGCAGTAGTAGTCAAATCAGGTGGATTGGACACTCTAAATTGGCCCTAGGCATGAGTGAGTGCATGTGTGTGCCTTCTCTGGAAGGTTGGGCATCGGGTTGGGAACTCAATATCGTAAAACTCCACTGCCAATCATGAGGGGACAGGTGATCAGCTGTGGTGACCCCTAACCAGAAAAAGCTGAAAGAAGAAGTCAAATCAGACGGCCTGTGTGCTTTTGACACTTTGGTGCTGGCTGTCTGATTTGACTACTTGTGCTTTTGTTTGGCCGGTTGCACCTGCCGTACTTGGGAGAGAAGTTTATGTTAACTATATAGAGTGGCATGAAAAAGTGGAAGACTAAAATTGTTTTTTGTGCAAGAGTTTCATAAAGAATATGGGGAAAGGAATTCAAGGGTTTAAGAGGTTAATGCTGTGTAGGGAGAGGAGAAGAATGAGGGAAAAGGAGGTGGGAGTTTGGTATAACTTTTAAGGTGTTTACCTTATAAACATAAAGTGCAAGGTTTGATTCTCACAGGCGGTAATTGGCCAGGCTTAAAATGTCTCACAAGCTGACAACATCGAACAGCAATCCACACACATACACCAAAAATATTACAGCTAACCCCACACTAAACATGTACAAACACCACTAACTATCCACTTACCTTAACCCAAACCCTAACCCTAAGGTCAGTCACTATCGCACACTCACCTCACCCGTGCCCTAACCCTAACTCAACTAACCCACCCTAACCCTCACTTCCACACAATTGCACACATACCTAACCTGCACCATAACCCTAATTCACCTAACCCGCCCTAACCCTCACGTCCACACAATCGCACACATACCTAACCCGCGCCCTAACCTAACTCACCTAACCTGTGCCCAGTCACATACTTACCTGAACCTGACCTGTAACTTTCCACCACAGCGCTGAAAACAGCGAAACGACAGAAATGGGCAACCAAATTCTTTCCCTAGGAAAAAATTGGGTTTCTGTCATTTCGCTATTTTAAGCATTCACTGAAAAGAGGTCTATGTTAGAACATTCGAAATTGTGAAATTTCGATGTTCTAATATAGACCCGATGGGAAGACTTCTTAGAGATAGCAGATGTTTCTAAGTCAGCATGGTTAGGCTTTGCCTGCTACTAGCTTGTTGAGTGTTTTTTGGGGAATTTGGGGGGATTCAGGATACTGAAGAACTGTAACAGTTTTATTTAGAAGCACAGTATCATCACAAAATAATAAATGAAGAGAAGTGATTTCAAAGATGGATTAATAACTGGGTGTGCATTTGTTTCCTGGGAGATATAGGGAGACTGCAAGTTTACCAGTCCACTCTCTGGCTGTTCAGGAAGCAAATGGTGGATAATTTGAGATGTTCAGTACAATGTACATATTTTGTTTCATAGTTTCATACTATAGTACTAGGCTATCTGCCCTGGGGCATTTGTAAGCCTAGCCATAGTGATGTGGCTTTTGCCACCCCATGAAATGGTACAAAAATGTACAGAATAAATCTAGAATACTGTGCCTCTGTCTAGTAGTGACACAGTGAAGGTCCCCTTATATAATAGAATTAGTTTACTGTGCCCCTGTCTAGCAGTGACACAGATGTGACCCCTGGGGTAAACTTACGATCTCTCATCCACTCATCAAGATTTCTCTTGAAGAGAGTCAGTGAGGGGCTCTGCCTAATAGGAACTGGGATCCTGTTCCAAAGCATGGGAAGCCTCTGGGTTATGAATCTATCCCTCCAGCATGTCCTATTCATACTTGTGCCGAGGTTTAAGTCTTTAGCTCTCATGGTCCTGATGGATTTAGATTTTTTGAGGTGGAGCATGTCCATCAGATCCTGATTAGACATGGCCTTGTACGTCAGGCAGAGATCACCTCTGAGCAGGCGGTATGCTACTGAATAGAGCTGAAGTTTCTTTAGTCTGGCAGAATAAGACATATGTTGGAAACCCTTGATCCTTTTGGTGAGGTACTTTTGTGGTCTCTCCAGCTGTTACAAGTGCCGGGTGAGGTACATACCAAATGGGGCATTGTATTCAATCATGGGCCTGATGAGGGAGGAGTATAGGTGTACAATGACATCCTTGGATCTGGATGTGAAACACTTCATGATGAGGTGTGCAAGGTAGAATGTTTTTCTAACCACTTTGGCAACGTGGGTGTCAAATGAGAGGTCGCTGTCTGCTTGGGTCCCTAGGTCTCTGATTACTTTTTCCCTACTCAGTGGGTTGCTGTCTATGTGATAATTTGTGGGTACTTTGTTTTTTCCAAAAGGATGACTATACATTTTTTGGCATTTAGTTTAAGGCCGTAACTACGGCACCAGTTGTCCATTTCAGTGAGGCCTTTTTGTAGGATGTGTGTATCTGCTGGCGTATCGACTATGGCGCCTAGTTTGCAGTCATCTGTGAACTTTGTCAGCCACAGCCCTCCCATGTTTGCTTTAACATCTGAGAAATAAATGCCGAACAAGAGGGGTCCCAGGACAGATCCCTGTGGGACACCACTTGTGACTGGCTTTAAGTCTGACATTGCTCCAGTGATTTTAACTTTATGGGTTCTGTCCTTTAGCCAGTTTGCAACCCATCTAGTGACATAAGGGTTTACCTTTAAGCTGTTTAGCTTATCTATGATGCCTGAGTGGGGTATTGTGTTGAAGGCCTTAGCCAAGTCCAGGTATGTTGTATGGACTGCTTTGCCCTCATCAATGGCTCTAGTGACTGTTTCGAAAAAGTCAACCAGGTTTAAAAGGCAGGATCTGTCCTTTACAAAGCCGAACTGGGTGGGGGGTCAAGCGTCTGTAGGTCCCCTATGTCTCCGTTTATGAGTTCCATAATGATTCTTTCCATAGCTTTGCAGACCAGGCTAGTCAAGCTTATGGGGCGGTAGTTTCCAGGGTTTGTAGAGGCACCCCCCTTGTGGAGTGGGACCACCGTTGCTGTACGCCAGTGTTCAGGTACATATCACAAAGTAAGGCTAAGGTTAAATAGCATTTTTATGTGTGGGTTTAGCTCCTCTTGGAGTTCACGTAACACGCACGCCAGGATACCGTCAGGTCCCATTGATGCTGTGTTTTTTGCTTTGTTTAGGGTGGTTCTCACTTGGACATCTGAGATGACAGGGAGATTACATTCAGTTGGGATAAGTATTTCTTCTTTTGGGGGTGAAGGAGTTGAGAAATTTGCACTGAACCTGTCAGCCAGAATGTTAGCAATATCTGTGGGTTCAGTGTATTTTTTGTTGTTGTGAACCAACTCTGAGCATATCTGAGGGTTTCCACCCAGGTTTCTAACATAGCTGAAGAAGGCTTTGTGGTTATCTTTAGTGTCCTTAGCGATTTTTCTCTCAAAGTTTGCCTTGGATGTTTTTATGAGAGAATGTAGTTTTCTGCTAATGTTGATCAGAGATGTCTTCCCTTCATGGGATTTCGCTCTGACGTGCAGTAGCTTCCTTCTTTTGTTATACAATTTGTTTATGGCTGAAGTCCACCAGACAGGCCGCTTACATTTGGTGGAGAGGGACTTGGATTTGTTTGGGATTGCATGATCCATGCATTCTTGGAGATGTCCATAGAAAGCATTTGTGAAGGATTTGGCATTGTGGGATGTGGTATCCACTGGCACAGTGGGCTTAAAGGATACCATCTCAGTCTTAAGAAGAGTGAAGTCTGCTTTTGAGAAGTTTTTCACTTTGGTCTTTTGTGCTGGGGGTGGAGGTGGGATATGTATATCCAGGGTGATTAGTTTGTGGTCAGATCTCACTAGTGAGGTGTATACTTCCGGTGTGGAGCATTTTGTCCCCATGTTTGTGATGATCAGGTCTAGTATATTATCTCCCCTAGTGGGAGAGGCAACTAGTTGTTCCAGTGCATTTGAATTTATGAATTCCAGAAACCTTTGGGCTAGGGTATTAGGGCTAGAATAATGTACCCAATCTATGTTTGGGTAGTTGAAGTCTCCCAGTATGATGGTATTTTGTGATACATTCATATCCTCCAATGTCTTCAGGAAGGCTGAGTGGGGTTCTTGAGATTGGGAGGGTGGTCTGTAACATGCTACCAGTTGTATAGCAGTTTTGCCTATGGTTAGTTGCACCTGTATGGTCTCTGATTATTCATGTGTTGCTACTAACCTGGAGGTGTGGGTGTCCTTTATGAATATGGACACTCCCCTCCCTTTGTGGTTCGGCCCGGGTTTTGGGGCCGAAAAGCATGATATGAGGTATAGCCTGGTAGCGCTGGGGTGCTCTCTGGAGCCTTGAACCAGGTTTCAGTTACTGCACAGACGTCGAGGTTCTCCATGCTGAGGAGTGCATCAAGTGCCTGCATCTTGAGATTTAGACTTCTGGTGTTGAGCAGCATTACCCTTAGTTTTTTTTCCATTTTTGTTTTCTAAGGAGGTGGGTTTGTCTTTTGAGCCTTGCCTAAAAAAGGCACTATGGGGGTGGCAAGAGCCTTAGCCAATATCCGGAAGCCCAGTGGTAACAGGTGTAAGCCATCCTTTGCAAAGCAGCGTGGCTTGTCCAACATATAATCCCAGGCAGACAGACATTGGATCCCCTTAGAATGACACCAGTACTTGAGCCAATTGTTAAAGCTGATCATCTTGTCTTTGTATTGTGGTATCATTCTTGGTGAGGGCAAGATGCTGCTCAGGGTCAGGGTCATACCAGCCTGGGCTACATAATCGGAGAGCTCCTCTATGTCTCTTTTCATGTAGTCTAGGGAGGTACGTCTCAGGTCATTCACACCAGCATGGACAATGATGGAGTCATATTTGTACTTGCTTTGGAGTGACCTGAGTGCGTGTGTTATGTGGCGGATCCTAGCTCCCGATAGACAGCTCACAGTCACCTTCTCCTTGTTCAGCCTGGTCAGTGGGACATCAGTGTGTCTGACTATGGAGTCACCTATTACTAGTGTATCAGGCAAGGTGTTTGGCCTTAAGGGCTGCGATTGGTCGACACACTGATTTATTGAAGTATGTGTTGCATGTGTTTTGTTTTGAGGTGGTGGATTTTGGATGTCTGCTTTGGGAGCCTCTGTTGTTTTGGTAAGTTTTTTATTAGAGCCTCTGAGTATGTCTTTGTGTTTTTATGTGTTTGGTTTGCAGTTGTGGTAGGTCTATGTGGGACTGGGATTGTTGTGTGTGTGGTTGCCATCTCCTTCTGTCTGGTCATGCCAGCCCTGAGTTGAGAGAGTTCAGCCTCCAGTTTGGCTATATAGTTGCATCTCTCACATGTATTTGTGTTTTCTGGGAGGAGGAGAGGGTTGTCTGTGTACATGAGACAATTGTAGCATTGTCTCAAGATGCCCAGAATGACCAGCTGAACTGGAGATGACACCAGTAATCTACCACTCAACATGCTAGAACAGTATAAGGGAGTGGTATACCTTTAAGGGAAGTGGGTATTCACAGGGGTGGTAAGTAGATGTAGTGCTTTACTTAGTACGAGAGTGCTTACTTAGTAGAGAAGTATTGAGAACAAGTGCTAGGCTTATAATACAGTGAGTAGTCTGGTTATACTAAGAGTAGAGCTTCCTTAAGGGAAAATTTGAAAAACAGACTTGATGGAGCCAGAAAAAGGTTAACGTTGTTTAACCAGCGCTGCGCTATGCGCACGACTGCGCAAAGCCGTGCAAACGCGGATTTTAAACAGTGAACTACAAAAGAGCTGGAAATGGTCCCAAACAACCAATTACTACAGCTTCTTGTGCTGAGGTCACTTCCCCAAAGGACAGGTAGGCTGCTCAAGGCTCCCCACTCCCACTGGTGAGCAAAGAAACTTCCTTCTATCCAAGTAAGGTAATGGACAACACAGGAACTACACCACAGCCCAGAATACAGCAATGCCTGTAAACTGGTCTAAACTAGTCGAGGAAGGCGGGAAAACAAGGATTATTTTTTTTGTTTTTTTGTTTTTTTGGTAGAAACACACAGAAAATGCAGAAACATTGATAAATTAGTTACACATGCTAGCACACTTTAGTGGGCAGCCTCCACAGTTGAATTAAACAAACAAACAAGCAAACTTTCAATCAAATTCGACTAAAATGTAACTTTAAGTGCAGATTTTAAAATAATGCAGAAATCGGTTAAAAAAACAGTTCAGGCTAGTTCAAGGTAAGCTACAGAAGCTATTTCAAGTGAAAAAAAGCAAAGATACTTAAATCCAGAAGGTAGTCGCTTTTCTGAATTCCCTGCTGCTAGGACGACTCTGTAAACCCACGTGGAGCTTGTCTGAGCAGTATAGCCAGAAAAAAATGCTCAGAGGCGGATTTTAAACAGTGAACTACAAAAGAGCTGGAAATGGTCCCAAACAACCAATTACTACAGCTTCTTGTGCTGAGGTCACTTCCCCCAAGGAGAGGTAGGCTGCTCAAGGCTCTCCACTCCCACTGGTGAGCAAAGAAACTTCCTTCTATCCAAGTAAGGTAATGGACAACACAGGAACTACACCACAGCCCAGAATACAGCAATGCCTGTAAACTGGTCTAAACTAGTCGAGGAAGGCGGGAAAACAAGGATTATTTTTTGTTTTTGTTTTTGGTAGAAACACACAGAAAATGCAGAAACAGTGATAAATTAGTTAGACAGGCTAGCACACTTTAGTGGGCAGCCTCCACAGTTAAATTAAACAAACAAACAAGCAGACTTTCAATCAAATTCGACTAAAATGTAACTTTAAGTGCAGATTTTAAAATAATGCAGCAATCAGTTAAAAAACAGTTCAGGCTAGTTCAAGGTAAGCTACAGAAGCTATTTCAAGTGAAAAAAAAGCAAAGATACTTAAATCAAGAAGGTAGTCACTTTTCTGGGTTCCCTGCCGCTGGGACCACTATGTAAACCCACGTGGAGCTTGTCTGAGCAGTATAGCCAGAAAAAAATGCCCAGAGGCAGATTTTAAACAGTGAACTACAAAAGAGCTGGAAATGGTCCCAAACAACCAATTACTACAGCTTCTTGTGCTGAGGTCACTTCCCCCAAGGACAGGTAGGCTGCTCAAGGCTCCCCACTCCCACTGGTGAGCAAAGAAACTTCCTTCTATCCAAGTAAGGTAATGGACAACACAGGAACTACACCACAGCCCAGAATACAGCAATGCCTGTAAACTGGTCTAAACTAGTCGTGGAAGGCAGGCAAACAAGGATTATTTTTTTTTTTTTTTTTTGGTAGAAACACACAGAAAATGCAGAAACAGTGATAAATTAGTTACACAGGCTAGCACACTTTAGTGGGCAGCCTCCACAGTTAAATTAAACAAACAAACAAGCAAACTTTCGATCAAATTCGACTAAAATGTAACTTTAAGTGCAGATTTTAAAATAATGCAGCAATCAGTTAAAAAACAGTTCAGGCTAGTTCAAGGTAAGCTACAGAAGCTATTTCAAGTGAAAAAAAGCAAAGCTACTTAAATCCAGAAGGTAGTCGCTTTTCTGAGTTCCCTGCTGCTAGGACCACTCTGTAAACCCACGTGGAGCTTGTCTGAGCAGTACAGCCAGAAAAAAACACCCAGAGGTGGATTTTAAACAGTGAACTACAAAAGAGCTGGAAATGGTCCCAAACAACCAATTACTACAGCTTCTTGTGCTGAGGTCACTTCCCCCAAGGACAGGTAGGCTGCTCAAGGCTCCCCACTCTCACTGGTGAGCAAAGAAACTTCCTTCTATCCAAGTAAGGTAATGGACAACACAGGAACTACACCATAGCCCAGAATACAGCAATGCCTGTAAACTGGTCTAAACTAGTCGAGGAAGGTGGGAAAACAAGGATTATTTTTTTGTTTTTTTATTTTTTGGTAGAAACACACAGAAAATGCAGAAACAGTGATAAATTAGTTACACAGGCTAGCACACTTTAGTGGGCAGCCTCCACAGTTAAATTAAACAAACAAACAAGCAAACTTTCAATCAAATTTGACTAAAATGTAACTTTAAGTGCAGATTTTAAAATAATGCAGCAATCAGTTAAAAAACAGTTCAGGCTAGTTCAAGGTATGCTACAGAAGCTATTTCAAGTGAAAAAAAGCAAGGATACTTAAATCCAGAGGGTAGTCACTTTTCTGAGTTCCCTGCTGCTAGGACCACTCTGTAAACCCATGTGGAGCTTGTCTGAGCAGTTAGATTAGTACAAGGCTAACTGCCCTTGTGAGCAATTTTAAGCCTAGTCAATTATCCCCTGTGAGATTCAAACCCTGTACCTTGCGTTTGTAAGGCAAACACCTTAACCATTAGGCCACCCTCCCAACCCCAAGAAGTACAAAAGAAAAAGAGGTATATTGGGTCATGAATACCATTCATTAGAATGTTACCATTTGCCTGTAACTAGGTAGCCCAAGTCACTTAAGCATCAACTGGGTGACAACAATTGCAATGAATATAAAGTCTTACAATACAACCACACATATGAATTTGTTATAAATCTGATTTTGACAAGATGATTAAAGAAATACATGATTGAAACTGATATGCTAACTTGTCATAGGTTGTTAAAAGGAGTGTGGTCCAGAAGACCATTAAGAAACCTTGCCCATAAAGCACTGTCTAGATTTGTGGTTGATTATTATACAGGACCTAACATGGATGGGTAAAGGATAGATACCCTCAGATAGGAAATGAGTGAATAAGGAAGCCTCTAGACGTTCTTTCCTGGGTCCTTTCCTTTTCAGCATATGTCCATCCACCTTTCTGTTCATGGATAATATTTGGAAAGCCAAGTTTGCTGATGATTCTAAAGTTAGCTCAGTAACTTCTTATTTCAGTATGCATCTGGGAACAAAATATCATTTATTTAAAGAAGTGTGATGTTATACAGTTCAAAAATAGTAAAATGCATACTCTATTAAATACCAAATAATACCAACAATTGACAGTGTCAGTCACCATGCCATTATTGTTAACAAAAGAGTGAATTTTGCAGTCGGTGTAAATATGCTTACGAGCAAGTGCGTTATAATTAATTAAAATATATTGTAATATTTATTTTTTGATACCACAATACCATGGACCCTTATACAGTAGTAGGTCCTTGGTCACAGTATTGAACAGCAGCATGTGTATGTATCATGCTGATTACTTTAAAAATCTTGAACATATGTAGAAATTCAAGACAAGAATCATTGTTGTTTCGCACCTTTCTTATTCTAATGAATTAGCAAGGCTGAAGCTAGCTGCTTTGGTATATAGGTTTTAGAGGTAATATTGTTTAATTTCATAAATGTTTTAACAACAAGTTCTTAACCAGTACAGTTGGGATTCTGTTTCTAGCTCACTCATATTCAGCTACAAACATGAATTGTTTGGTTGATATTGCGAAGATTGGGTGAAGATAGATGAAGGCTGCTAGCCTAACCAGATAGAATTTTGCAGATAATTTTCTCATCTGTAAATATTAATGTAAACCACAGGCTTGTTGTCTTAAATGGTAAAAATAGTGTTGTATGTAGAACTGAAAAAAAATGTAACAACAGTGCATTCTGCTGACCAAGTAAAGCATGTTGTGACCCTTTGATGTAAACACGGCTCTGGCCGGTCTAGATGAAGGAATTCTTGCTATTGTTTTAAGGCCAGAGTTAATGGCCAAAATTTGCATGCATAAATGTCCTTTACTGCTCTGGTTTCTGCCCAGAGGTGAAGAATGTAAATGTAGTTTCTGTTAACCCGGGAACCCAGGGAATTGTGAAGAATGATTTAATGTGAACCAGGAATGTGATTTTAAAAACAGAGAGAATCAGAGAGCATTAAGCATTTCTTTGTCTTGACCATCCAACTCATCAGCACTGTCTTGCTCTATATGTAAGTTTATCTTAAACTTGTGTTTTCTCTTAGAAATAGCTAGAAACTAGAAATATTAGACTAAGTGTTTTTCTGTGGTGTCAGAACTGTACTACTGAATTATTTTAAGTATTTCTCTATGATCTCTGAACTTTTGAATAGCACTGTGTAGTAAAAAGTATTGTCTTGTGTTTTGACTATTTGTTATTAAATATTTTTAAACCCTTTCAACCGTGGCTGTTTT